>NC_087126.1:1515151-1818181 GCF_030705265.1 Helicoverpa armigera
ACGGAACTTACTTCGCACAAATAAGTTAAGCGTTAATTTAGAATAAAAAAGCACACCATTTATTATTTCCATTTAATTTACATGCAACTCTGTAAACATGTATCATTACAATGCATAAAAGTCTTAAATTCTTACTTTTGTCGTCAAAAAATGTGCATATTATTCAAATTTAAACCCAATTTGTAAGCTCATAGAGTGTTATCTTGAATGGCGATAAAAAACCGGCGCCTACGCATATGTGAAGCAGTCATAAAGACTAGTATGGTCAGACGAAATGGTCGGGAATATGTTTAATTTGGATACTCTTGAATGAAAGTTAAAATAGTGAAGTGTTGTAGGAGTTTCATTAAAAGTTGTTTTCTATTCTTTATCGTCCTCTAGCTTAGACTTTTCCCAACTATGTATTTTGGTGTTTTAAACTTTTTCTTGTGATGGATTTGCTTATCGATAAGACAGCTGGAAAGCTATAATATCAATGTCACGAAAAAAAGTAAATCAGTGTGTTATCAAGGCATGTTTGTTATCCTGCCAAGTCTTTATTATAAATTCAGTAACACTAAACATCAAAATGATGACAAACGAAAAGCAATGCAACAAAAGCATACATATTAACCTCTGACAAAAGCGCAATTAATTTACAAACGATAAAGTACAAAGTACTCATCAATATAATTATCACATTAAATTAATAACTCGAAATAATATTCGCCAAAACCAACTAGTGTTGCGCACCATACGGTTATGATTTAACATGTCGATATCGATTACTTTGTCGCGGCGCGGCGCGTCGATAAATCCCATCATGTCGACGCGCATGCGTACTAACGAACAGCGCACGAGTCTTTCATTAACCGTTTCGATTACATTTCGCTTTGTGTGCCGTATTAATGACTTTTATGTAAAAAAAAAGTTACGATAATTGTTTGTATGAATAATAATTGCCATACCTGTGTGAAGAAGAATAGCGCGGGAATTGTGTTGTCTTACCTGTAATGAAAAATATACTAATTAGTAAAAATGTATTATAATTGGAACACTTTTGTAATGTAGCTTACTCAATTGCACTTATTAAATAGTGCTGTCAAAAATAACTCAAATGATCTTGAAATTGTATAAGAAGAAATCTACTATTTTACAAGATTAACCATAATTGGGACTTAATTAAACGTTGGTAAATTAACTTTAAAGGCTATTCTTAACAAGTCTTTAAGCTTTTTGCTTACACCTATCAAAATACCAACATCCTAGTATCACAATGGAACATCAGTACTTCGGGGAATAGTCCATTAATTAAAACATCACAAGCATAACGCTTCAATTGTTTCCAACTCATGCCTTCATTAAAAGATATTTAATCGTGATAACGCTTTACGAGAAACCCGAACAATTCCGAAATTCCCCGAATTTAGCCGAAAAATGCATAGTATTCGCGTCTCGTGCAAAGTGCGCCAGAATTGTGTTCGATTAAGTAAATTTTGGCGAGTGGCGGCGGCTGGTGCGGTGCGTTTGATGTGAGCGCTAAGTAAACGTCACGCTCGCCAGCCGTAATTGCAAATAGGGATGCGAATATGTCGATAATTTTGGGTGTAAGTGAATCAATTATTATAGATCATATTCAATTAAAGAACAGGAATTTTGAAGGTATTACATTCTTATTTTTGTAATGACAGTAAAATTTAGCTTCGCAATACATAAGTCATCATATTAAATCTATACAACTAGTTACAGATTAATCTACAAGTAAATCTATCTAAAGCGGAAGTGAACAATTTGAAATGAATTAAAATCAGTCGACTATAATGTACACAATTACAGTCTGTAACTACTATAAGTATTGAGTTATCGTATCACTTTTTACAAACAAAAAAACATACATCAGCATCTTTCATTCATATCACTTACCGTATCCTACTCTAATATCGAAAAAAAGTCATTCAACGTGATGATACGCATTAAGTTCATAACTGTTATCGATATAATGACAACACTATAGCAGAGGTCGATAATTATGAATGGAACATTTTGTTTCCGAGTCCCGTCAGGCGCCCGCGGCGAACTCATAACTTGTCTTTTTTCACTCCGTATGTACTTTCTTTTTAGGAGCGTCTTCATGAAAGTGAGGAACAAAAAGTTGGTCAAGCGTGATCGCTGTGAAACACGTGGGTTCTACAAAGTAAATACTGTTTTTGTTGCAACTTCATATAACTTAGTCTAGCTTCTGCCAGCCGTTTCACCCGCATCCCGTGGGAACCTCTGCACGAACCTGGATAAAAAGAAAAATGGGCTATCTAACACCGAAAGAATTGTTCAAATCGGACCAGTAGTTCCTGAGATTAGCGCGTTCAAACAAACAAACAAACTCTTCAGCTATATAATATTAGTATAGATATGGAGTTGCAACAAAATACTATCGATTATCGATGTCGGTAATGAACACATATACTTACATAACTTTCTTTAAATATTCATAAAAAAGTTTTTCTAATAAGTGACTAAAAGCCAGTTTATTTTTACAATATTTAGACATTTTGATTTTTTTCCAGGCCACCACTTCAATAGGGACTTTTCCTAAAAAAACTTTAATATAGTAACATATCTCTGCATCGTGTTTCAAGAACAAGAAACTGTAAGTAACACGTCCTATCTATCATAACATGCCCATATACATATTTATGTCCCTATTTGTAATGTGAAGAGAATCAAGAAAAACCATAACCGGGATAGATAACCTGGGAAGAGCGTGGTGTCTATGTCTTATTTAAAAAGTTGTACAGACTAAATTAAGTACTTTATGTAATGTCATAAGGATTAGAGTTTGTAAATTTTTACGCGCTTTTTATTAGCTTCACCTGTATGTTTGTATGTTTGTATGTTTGTAGGTTTGTAACCGACTTCTTTGGGCGCGATTTTGACCCACTTTAAACGGCCAGATTTCGTTCAAACTTTGTAGATTTATTGAGGACCGATGACAATACACTAATTTGATAAAATTATTCCATTTTTAACCGACTTCCCAAAAAGGAGGAGGTTACACATACACATCGATTACTCCGAGGTTTATAGACCAATTTACGTGATTCTTTTTTTGTTCGACTCGGAATAGCTGGCAGTTGGTCTCATAGTCATCAGGTCAGGATCTGATGATGGAAACCCTGAGAAATCGAGGGCAACCTTCAAAAGTTGTAGGCATACATAGGGTAAAAACTTGACACTCAGGTGTACGCCTAAAAGCACTATTCAACTGTGAAGATTTGGAGCTGACCTGATGATGGAGACCAGAGAGGGTCGAGGGAACTCGACAACTGAATATGTAAACTACCTCGTGTTTGGGCTTAGATTATTCGTATTGACAAGACCTATGCAACAGTGAAGGTTTGGAGCTGACCTGATGATGGAGACCAGAGAAAGTCGAGGGAACTCGACAACTGAATATGTAAACTACCTCGTGTTTGGGCTTAGATTATTCGTATTGACAAGACCTATGCAACAGTGAAGATTTGGAGCTGACCTGATGATGGAGACCAGAGAAAGTCGAGGGAACTCGACAACTGAACATGTAAAATACCTCGTTTGGACTTATATTCTTTGTATTGATGAGAACTTCCCACTTGTATGGATAGTGACAACTATTCGTATCACTGAAAAGCTTTAAATAAATAACCTTTTTACAAAAAAATTTAACCGACTTCCCAAAACACTAAAAAGCAAAAAAAAACTAATTTTAGGTGCACCGGCCTAGAAGTCGGTGGCAAAATTAACTTAGTAACATCCATTAGACACCGACTTCTAGGCTTTTCAATTTGCAAAATATGATTTTTGTTAATTTATATAATTTTCATCTATAGTCGATAAGGTAAGAAAATTAATTAAAATTTTCTAGAATTTTTCTCCACAGTCGATAAGGCAGGACTCGATGTTAATTTTTATTTCCAATAATTATCTTTAGCCGTTTTCTCTAATATTGACAAATTTTTGTATACTAAAGAGAATTTTAATTCTACAAAACAAATAATAGTTTTGAAACAAACTAAAAAGTAGAAAATAAATAATAGTTTAAAAAAAAAACTAAAAAACACGCTTTTTATAGAAAAACGAACTAAAAATTAGAAAATAAATTTTAATGGATTTAAATTAAGAAAACAGTGTTAAACATTTCAATGAATATAAATCAATAATAGTGTGAATACAAAAAAAAATATTTAAAAAAAGCGTGGGGTGCTTTTTAAGATATTATCGAAATGAAAATCACTGTACTCATATCTGTCAATAAAATATTTAGAACTATTGACACCATGCACCCCACGCTTTTTTTAAATATTTTTTTTTTGTATTCACACTATTATTGATTTATATTCATTGAAATTTTTAACACTGTTTTCTTAATTTAAATCCATTAAAATTTATTTTCTAATTTTTAGTTCGTTTTTCTATAAAAAGCGTGTTTTTTAGTTTTTTTTTTTAAACTATTATTTTTATTTTATTAGTCAAATAGGTATACCTATCGATATTTGAGTAATGGTTCACGATAAATCACTATAGAAACCCAAATATACTGTTACCCAGTCACTCTGAAACTTTTACATATTTATATTTTCTAAAGGTGATATTTCATTATCTTCTATCCCAAACCAAAATAGTTCGGCCACAATTGCCAACCTCACCTGGCCTTGGTGCAACCAACTGAAAAACAGCGGAGGCTCTGGAGACCGACTAACACAAAGCACCAAGTGGGAAATTATATGCCTTAAAACTATCCTATCCGCATGCCCAGCGCGGTGAGTATAGACCAATTACGACAGCTTGGAGGAGGTTTCTGTCCAACGGTGGATGTTTTTGGACGAGATAAATAATACCGTATTTTTCCTAAGACTTTGGAACCCAAACTATAAGTTTATACGAACAGAAGTGTTAAGCACTGTTATTATAGAAATTATCACCTGCTCTCATACACTGGTAATGATATTTTTTGTCTTGCTCTCACCGCCGATGTTATCCGAATGTTTGTTTAAATCTATTACCGATTCAATATGTGGTTTGTATGGTCAAAGTCATAGACAGAAGCGGGAGAAATGCTTGTAATAAAACTGATTGCGACAGTTTTTTTACAAATACTATTTATGTAGTTACTTATTTCAAAAACCAAAATATAATTGCAACTGTGATACATACACTAAGCACGTACCATTACGAATAAATAACAAAGCTTATCCTACCTATATTAGGTATGCTTTTTTTTTTCAAATTAGCTTTACTTAGCAAAAGTTTCAACTCATACAGCCTTTAACTTGGAGCATCTATAAAACAATTTCGTTGAATGACAAATAAGAAAAGATGATTACACACCCAACAATCATTAATGAGTAATCAAACTACCCATCGATCCGAACTATTTGACGATTGATCGATATCTCATGCAATTATCGATATCTTTTTATTCGAACAGTTAATCGATACGATGAATACTTAAATAGGGATGTGATCTCTCAATGATGGGATGAATGAAAAACTTGATCGGTAGTTATTTTGGTTTAGTTTTAACGGTACGGTTACTTGAAATAAATATTTACTAAAGGACTCGTAAACATAAATTTAAATGAGTTAAATTAGTAGTTGGTCTTAATGTTTTAAATACTTTGAATAAGATTATGCATGCAAAAAATTTCACACCCGTCCTAAGTAAGCAAAATAAAAAGATATGTAGTTAAATATGAAACTCTATCTGACAGATCACGAATCATTTGACGGCTTTAGCTTTGTAACTAGATACCAATGTGTACCTTACCTATTATAAAACAATAATTGCACGATTCAAATCTCTGTGAGATCATGATCATAAAAGAATGACTAACTGGTACCTCGTTATTACAGGTAGGTCTTGCCAATTTTTGCACAGAAAAGCAAACTTCCTTTTTTGACGGCTATTATTTATTAATTTAAGCTAGATTAATTATTAGATATGAGTATTTACGGCCCAACAAGAAACATTCACATACAGCTACTGATAAAACAACCCCAAAAAATTTACAACAATATGCACTAGAATTATCAACCAAGCAAGCAATTCACCTACAAATTCCTAGCACCTCAGCACATTAGTCTCTCAGTACCAGCTCTAGAGTGTCACAAGTGTCAGACGATGTCACGCGGCATGCAATTGCATTTTTTACGCGTGTCCCGTGTTAATGCTCATAAATCGTGTCATTTTCACGTCGCCTCCAGCCTGCGTTTTGACGAGATAATAGCCGAGTATATCATCGGGTACGGCTATGGAAAAAGAGTTTGTAAGTGTATGACGGGATTATTGATTGCTTTGGTTAAGACTTTGTATTTACTTAAGTACAATTAATATTGGTCACCTTAACTACTTAATCCATACATGTATACGCATATTTATAAAAGAAAGTCATGTTAGTTACACTATTTATAAACTCAAGAACCAAACCGATTTGCTGAAAATTGGCGGGCGGTAACTATATAAATACAGATACAGATTAAAATACAGTAGATTTATTAAATACACTCTGTTTACAGCCCGAAAATTCTACCAACTTAAGAATAGTTACGTTTTGCGTGTAATAATTCAGGAATATTGGCTGTCACGTCATGCTAAGCTCCCTATGTTCCTAGAGGAAAAATAGTCAACAAACACAGGTAAACCTCTATGTTTTAATGGCCACACAAGTGCACGATTAGATAAAACCTCGTTAGGTATATTTATTGTGGAAGAATATATCATTAAATCATTTATAAAAGACGAGCATCTGTTGAACACAAACAAATGTGCTTGATGGTTAATTTTTAAAAGAAAAATGTTTATTAACTAATTTCTTCAATAGCACGACGTCTTTTCAAAAATACATAGTTAAATCCTTAGCAAGGTGAAAATTTATTAGTAAAATGTACAATATCGCGATAAAACGTTATAAAGCAATTTCATTGCCTAACACCCTCTCTCAATCGCGAAATCGAGTAAAAATCGAAATACCTCGATAATCTGATTTCATATCAAAACTGTTAATAATTACAACTATTACCCGAGCCGAGACGATGCAATGTCTAGATTAATTGATTCCGATTAGCGAAATATCTCGCCTGCCCGATCCGATTGTATCGAACTAAATTAATCGATTATACGTGCGGTATCGATTTAATGCTACCGCATTACGCTATTTTCGTCTAAAGTAGATTAGTTGAGTGATATATTATTCAATTAAAAGTTATGTACTCAAATATATTACGTGAAACCAGATACAGGGAGTATTTACTTGAATTTTGCCTCCTAAAATAAAGTAAATAAATAAGTAATTTCGATGCATACATCTTTATTCAGTTCACAAAATCGGTCAGCTTTAAAGTTTCTCCGACATATTACAGCGCAAAACCGAATGATATTAGCAAGCATGTAACTAATGGAAACTGCAGAGAAAAACCACGGTCTCATGTTTAATACCATATTTATATAAAAAATATCGCATGCATTACGCATAGCTCGGCTTCGAACCCCTGCTGTGGGACTGTGGTTTCTGCCCTATTCTGTACAACGATATTGCAACGATTCTGTTTAGACGGCCATTTTATTTGAGTTGTAAAGCTGGCTGGTTGGATATTTGATTATGGAACATTGTTTTCGTGTGTCATCTGCTTTGTACTAATTGTACAGCCAGGTAAGCTCGTTGGTGACACCCCCAAGGGCCAATCGGGGAGGTGCGCGAGGGACTATACCGGCTGACAAGAGTGTCACTAACGAGCTAATCTGACTGTAATAAAATTTAACGTTAGAAGTTAGAACAAAACAGTTGAAACTCGTGTAACGTTTGGCTTAAGTACACCGACAACATAAACGTTAGTTTTCTAAACACAACTCTCTACTATGAATTTTCACTTTGAATATTTTTTAGAAACACTTTAAAGATTAACCATTATTTTAAGATAAATGAACGATATTGTCGTTGTATTGCCATAGTATTACAAAAATTGACTGTATCTTTTCCCATGACGATAAACAGCAACATTGCTTTAATAAAATTTTCTCTCTTCCAGAATACGCGAAGCTCTCCCCCGGTGGTCGCTTAACAGAATTCCCGAGGCGTGTGCTGCCAATACATGAGATAACATGAGCTACGTCACAGATTGTTTCCTGAACCAGGATCTAGCAGCATTTGAGAGGAGATAACATCTGATGATGTGTTGACGAACAATTGCTTTAACCATGCTTTTCCTCCATAGAAAGCTACTTTTGGAATGTACAAAATTCATTAGATATTAATTACATATATTTTTGACCTTCATAAGTGCTTGTAACGGACTAAGAGATATACATGATTTGACTTGACTTTCTATATCTGCTCACCTACCTGTTGATGTTAGAACTTCGTGAAGTAAAATTTATGTTGATTCCTTGACGATTTAGATTTTTGTATTTATCTAATTCGCATGAAAGGGGTTTTTAATAATATTACCTAGTAAAAATCGTGAGTACCGGTCTACAGGCGTTCTATTCTTTATTCAGCACAAAGAAAAACATATTGGTCAATTTATACCTCGCTGTTTTTACAGTCACAAGCGCATTGAAATAAATACTTAGATATAGGAAGTTAGGACCTCGCACCAATAAAACACGTTGCAACACACAAACACGATTTTAACAACCAAACAAAAGAAATCAGATAGCTATAAAATTTCAAAACACTAAAAACAATCAATAAATAAATAGTCTACTTAACAACCATCCAGGGGTCACCTACATAATGTTTTTAGCAGTAAATATTGAAATCAACAAGTTACATCTACCCACGCTATGTAAGATCACTATCATTATTACTCTGGTGTGTAAAGTTTGTGTGTATGTTTGTGTTTCGAATTTCGAATTACTTATTTGTTTTAGCATACTGTCTCTTATATGCATGATTAAGAATCGGTGAGTCTATGATGGAGTCTTGAATTAAATTTTATTTAAAACAAAATCTATGTGTGTACGTTCGAAAAACTCATGTTCTTAATTTAGAAGCTGAGCTCAGAAATTATCCTTTTAGTTGTATGTAAACTGGAAATACTGTTATTACAGGTACACCCCTTACACCTTTTTACAGGTAGGAAATCATCAGGTAGCCTCTCCCACTGAATGTGCAGTAGACAAGAGCGTCGTCCTTTGCTGACTAAAACCCACCATTGTTCCTTTGGTACCCCTTTCTGTACCAAGACACAGTGCAACTTTTTCGAACAATACCCCTTACACCACACCTTACCTCCTGATTGCTATCATTGAAATAGAGAAGCAGATAAAAGCCAAAACTCATGCAACATTGCTGCTTCTACTCCCTTACTTCTACCAGTCTTAGAAACACTTCTAAAATCTAAACAACAAAAGCCACAGGTGTTCCCTAGTATTACTAAAAGCGCAGATTACCAAAGCAGTGCTGACCTGAAACAATTACATGACTAAGCGGATTGTGACACACGGTAATCGCATGCGCATGACGTCACGCCAATTGATCCAGATTGCGCGGGATTGTAATCGTAGACCTTAGATTGTTATGATACGTGCTTCTAATTAGTTTGAGCTTTGTTTTAAGTGGATTGAAGGTTTGTGACCGCATTCGATGACTGTTATTATGCAACATACGAAATGGATTTTCTATCTCACTTTAAGTTTACTTTGCTACGAGTGTCAACTAAATACAGAGACTTCAAGATATAAGCCGGCCTTCCTTCTGACGTAGTCGAGTAAAAGCCGAGCTCTGAAGAAAATAAAATCACCACCTACTTAATCCAGTGCCGTCAACAACTCGTAGTTACCTTTCTTTGAAGTACCATCCAAAAGAAAGAAAGAAACCAGTACCCCACAATTTCAGGTCACAATAACTGAAAGTCAACAATACATCACAATAAGACCAAGAGCGCTTACTTTGAAGGCTCGCCTGAAGGCAGATACGAATTTAAATAACCAATTACTTTATACTGGTACCCCTTGATTTATTGGTTAATTTACTTTAACACTGATTGTGTGGTGAAATTGAAAAGTCGCCGGCGACTTTGAGATTCGCCACCTCGACACATCACTTGCTCGCATGAATATTTTGTTTGGTGAATGTCAACACTTCGAGAAGCGAGATAAAAGTGAAATATGGAGTGACCAGACAATTTTCGGTTCTTGTTTGTGATGAAAATAATGTTATTTGTTGCAAATTAAAGCCGAGATTGTATGTTTTCTACTATTCGTTACTAATATCACAAATGCGAAAAAAAACAGTGTCTGTTTATGCTTTCACGTCAAAACTAGGATGGTACAAAGATAGTCTAGACCCTAAGCATAGACAGATGCTACTTTTATCTGTGAGCAAATAGTTGTTATGTACATTGGGATTGGGTAGAATCACGGAGAACAGCTAGGTATTAATTTTAACACGAACATTTGGCAAATTAAAACAGCGGGGAAAGACAGACCATTTTCCATGAACAAAATAATTATAGTTGCAAGTAAAATGAAAGAACGCGCGAGTAAAAAAGTACAATTTCTTCAGTATTGCAATGTAACTTCATATAAAATATATAGAGTAATCGACAAATAGTGGGTGGACGTGTGTTTGTATCCCATTCCCTCGGGGAGCAGTTACATTGGAATTACGATGTAAGAATTAACTCGTATATTATAGAAATTAGCTCAGATGTTGCTTATGCATTCTCGAATAAATTAAAGTAGCAATATTACAGTTGTACTGCATAAACATTGAAAATATATGAAGATAGATTCGAGTAAATTGTCAGATGAATACACTTACAACCCTTTTACTTAATGGCACAGATTATATAATAGGGCCCTTCCAATAAAAGTGTTTCAATTTGAGTTTCAGAGTATGATGATGTTTAAGAAGTCTTTAAGTCCACAACTTTTTTATCTGCATGTTTTAGTTATCCGTTTGTTAAACAATATCACATAAATATTGCCATTTATGCCAAAAGACCGAAGTGTATCCCAAATCTAACTAGACCTTCAAGACTCCTAAATCTACTCTAATTTCTCTCACTAACTATACCAAAGCTAGCTCCCTAAATCACCGGGTGGGAACAATAAGACAAAGTGCAGCATGAGTGCGGATGAATGAGTCGCCACGGGGCGCTGGCCAGACCACACATCTAGGACACCCGGCTCTTGGCTAATCGCTGGTGGAACACGACTGTGTCTGTGAGGATTAGCTTCGCGGGTTTGTTAAAGGGGATATAGCGGAATAGGGTTTGGGAAAAACAAAAGTCAGAAAAGGTGTCCTAAGTCTGGTGAATGCTGTTGCTTATGAGACATGATCCGATCAGTCAGACCTAGAAATTATTGGAAATATCACTATTTATAAGAAAACCTTTTAAAGTTTTTGCTATGAAAAGGAAAAATGCGTCTTGTCCTAGACAAGTCAATATTTTTATTTGACTGTTGAATGTTTTTCCTATGAATTCAGAAGATTCTGTAATACGTTGGGTACATTTTGTTTATCTTTACTCTACTCTTTCTTAAGACACCTGGATTATTTTTCAAAACCATTACTCATCTAGAATCAAAATCTAATCTAGGCAGTTCCCAGAATTTTATAACCGATGATCTAAAATTGTAATAACGGTTCTCAATAACGAAGGGCCTTTATATAATTCCTAAAGATGATAGATTACGGGGAAGGTTATAAATTTTAAAAATAATTAGGTATTGGTAACAGGGAAGTGTTGTGGCCCAAGCATGAGCGGCAGCGATTTTGCTACTACAGTTAATTTGGGTAACCAAGATTGTTTTATGATCATTTATGTATTCGTTTACGTATTGTAACTTAAGTAGGTATCGCTTTAAGGTTGGCTGTAAGAGAACCCAATTCTGGGTTAAGCTCGCCGTTGTACATAACTGTCTGTATTCCTTATGTATTTACTGTTTAGTGTGCAATAAAGAATAAGAATAGATTTTGAATATTATTATAATTTATTTTATAACCATAGTTTACAACTTCACAAAAGTACGCTCGGAGGAAAATAAAAAGAGTGACAGTTTAAATTGCCAACGAAAATAGTTTTGGAAATCTTCGGGGATACAATATTTACATTCGGTGGCTCCTAAGTGCACTTCTACTAACAGGAGCAAGACAAACAGTATCGGATATTTCAGAAAACTCGCTTCAAACTCACCTTGGACCACAACTCTGTCTGTTATCGGTCGCGATCGTATTGCGTAAATTTGTCGGTTAATTACGCGATTCCTTACGCAACGCTCAAGTGCTACCGTTTTAATTGAACTTAAAAAAAAGAACTTTAATTGCCACAGCGAATTTAATTTTTCCGAACGCCGAGTAAATCAGACTCGAGGAACTTTCGTCTACCGTAAATCGACAATTTTATTGTGTATTTAAAAATCGATATGTTTATAAACAAAATCGTGGAAACGGGAGTTTGTTTTAAAATAAAAGTGTCTATATTGCTGTTTGATGTGAAAAGCTGTAACATAAAAATCATTGAGATTTAGAAGATGCTCAAATAGTCCAACGAGCTTGATGAAATTATCGCTGTTAGAATATCTTGCTTAGTAATTTTATACAATATTTATTGATAGTTTTCTACTTTCACTTGTAATTTCAGGTTTCCTAAATGATGTTTGTGGAAAATGATGTTACAGAAAAAGAGCTTGCATTCCGTAACCACAATTATTTTGATCACTTTGGTCATAATATTGCCATTCTCAACGATTTTATTTATTGTTAAGCAGGAAGCAAACCCAGTAAACTTACTTAGCGGAAAATAATCCTTTCAAAGTGCCGATAATATAGTAATTATTTGGTTAATAACAGCCAGCAGTAAAATCAACATACAGTTAGTTTTTATCAGGCAACAAAATATGCAATCATACGCAACGCAAATCTTAAATTTTTAATTTTAGAGTTAACGATAAAAGTAATTTACGGCGTTGAGAAATATGTAAAATTTTTATTTGTCATTAAAAATTGCTATTTTATTGGGCATTAAAATATTTAATTGTTGAAGACATTAATGAGTGCAATTTCTTTGGGTATGTTGATCGAAAACAATTTTGTATTTGTAAAAGCAAGCTTTTTAGGTGTGATATCGATATTTTGAGGGGCAAAGCTGCCAACACTACGTTTTATATGTCATGATTGGCTGTGGTTATCAAGATAAGCCGAGGACCGTTTGAAAATGATCAGGCTATATGCATATTTCGATAAGTGTTAAAGAAAGTACTTTTAAGTATTTGCAAACTTAAAGTATTGCTGATTTGCGTGTAAATACCTAGATATAAAACGATCCTTAGGGCTACGAAGACGAACTGTCTTCATATACCACTGAAACAACAAAGTTAAGTAGAGATCAATACTTAACATAGCTACATTATTAATTTAAAATTGTAATTCCATATCCATATTGCGACGTCAACAAACAAATTAAGTATTGTTTATCCACGCGATAACCATCAAACGTCACGCACGATGCATCGCTCGCCAAAATTAATTTTCTCTTAATTGCACTATTGCGTTTGTCCATTTCCAAAATGGCCGCCGAAATGTGGCGGGAACGCGAAACGTACGCTATGTGACAAGAACACCAATGATTGTGGTTATTCTGTGTTTATTTACGGACAGAATGCCTATTAAAAATGTTATTGCGATTTTAATATATTGGCGGCATCGACTGAAAACTACAAACATTGTTTATATACTAATTTGCAAAACCACCGGTTTATGGAAAAGGGCTTGAGAGTTTCTGCAACGGATACTTACCGGGACCTAAGTGATGCAATTGCCCATTACGGCTTGCATTAGCTCCTATCTGCATATTAAGTATACATACATATTATTTCCCAATGAATCTCAACATTCTTTACGATATAATTTTGTCATCATCACAAAATTAACATAATCAGCCATCTAATAATGTGCTCTTGATGTAATTGTGAAAATAAACTTAATTTAACTCGAAGACATCAATTTAATAAGACGTGACGTTTGGTCTGTGAAACCGTTCCTATCATCCGACCAACAATTAGTTGACAGACAACCATTGATTGAAATAAGACGCTTCCATTAAACAAATATTAATAAACGAAATAAAATATCAAGGAAAAACTTTTTGTTACTTCAATCGGCTTGCCAGATCCGAACAGATAATTTGCTTACAATATAATCGTACAAAGATTGCGACTTCAAGGAAAGGGGGTAAAAAGGCCTCGTAGGATAGAGGCTATTATATTCAAATTCACTTCGGAAGGCAATTTATATGGAGTTTATTGACAAGACGGGGGACCGCAGCCCGACGTAGCGGCTCGCGCGAAATTCTTCGTGCCGCTCTTTCTGAACCCGCCTTAATTGAACGAACGAGACAATATTGTTAAAGTTTTTATGCAGCCTTAAGCGTAGAAAATAAAAAAATAAATTTTACTTTATTCAGAAACTTTTGGAATCTAATTTCGTAACTGAGCTTGGGACGAATGCGTTAATTAAATTTCCTTGATAGCTTTAAGTGTGGGCAGTGAATTTCGTCAGAATTTTTTGTTGTTTTGTAAAAGATGGCCGTTGGCCCGAGTGCTGGTGTTTCGCAAACGGCCAGAAGAAAGTGGACACAATGCGGGATTTCACAAGACAGATTACAGAGGGGCGCATTAATAAGGTGACGTTTATACAGCCTGATGCGATTTGCATCCGACACGACTCACTTTAACGGTTATAGACGAAGTCAGGAAATGAAGGAATCCTTGAACACGACGCTCAGTATTCAAGGAAACTTGCCGACTTTAAACATTATTTTGTCAACTCCATACTAAAACGTGACGAGGTGTGTATTATATTTGATAGTTGTTGCTAAAATATTTGAAATAAATTCATAAAAAAATATTACAGTAAAAAAAACTGACATAATTTCACATCATTATGCAGGAACAGGTGAGAAAGTTGCCAAGTTTATTTTTTTTTGTATCTGACCTACTTTTGCTAGGTCTTTATTCAATTCTATATGACTATATTGGACAATTTTATTATTTATTTTTTTAATAAATTATCTGAAAAAGTCGTCAGGTGAAAGAGTCTCAAGATGCGCCTCATGTCTCGATCTCGAGATAAGATCGTAATCTTTTCGGATATTGCTCGCTATAATCATATGCGGACTTTTTTGTATTTTTTCTTTGTTTTTTTTTTATAAGGGCGTAGTCGAGGCGTGCTGGACAATGAGACGTGCTTGAAAATATAATGCTATATTGTTGCTTAAGCTAACTTAAGGAGTATGCGGATTAAATGGGCTTTTCGGTTTTAATTTATGTCGATTTGTTTTCATTTTACTTTTTAATGAAAAAATGTGTCTTTTGGATGATTTCGTTCAATTATGAGTTTTTTTTGTCGGATAACAGCATCTTTGCATCCCATATTCTACAGTAGAATTTTATCTTAAAAAAATGTCGGTTTACACACTAATAGGTACTATCACACTACTCTGGCAAACAGTAGATAAACTATGATGCTTATTTTACCTATACATAATTTTTTTAATTGAATAAATAAATACAGTTTCAATTAACATCTCATTCATCCAAATCCTGCACCTAAAACATCAGCAAGTAATTTCGTAAACAATCAAACTTGTCAGTTACAATTTCTCACATTACAGTAACATTCTAAAGCATATAGATAAGTAGACTGGACTCGAACCGAACACAACGAGTAGGGGCGGCGCGAATTACGAGCAAGCGTCGCCCAGCGGCGCGCACGCGCACCGATTTACGCGCGTCATAGTTGCACCAGTGATGCGCGCGGTTATATCGATAAATTGTTAGAGGATGTTGTAAGAAATCTGTTTTATATTGTTGCTCTGAATGTGTTCCTTTTTTGTTTGTAGGTGTTGTAAATGTGGAAATTTAATTTTGTTGGTATTGTACATATTTTTCATGGTGATAGATAGTACTCTTGGTACATAGTTGAGGCATACATAACTTATTTGTACTTTTCTGAGTCACAATTGATTTGTTCCGAATTTTACTAAATTGTAGGGAAAATTGGCATCTTAAGCTTAGAAAAGTGATCAGGAGTCTATTGAAAAGTTGCAAAGTGACTAATCTATCGACATTTACAACGGCGCTCGCGCAACCCTAAGCCGCCTTGGGCCACCACGCGCGTTATCGCTCCGCTAAAAATGTACCGTGACCCTCGACACTAACCAAATTATTCTCGGTCCTAACTCACAGATAGCGGGTTCGATTCCCGCTCCGATCCAGAAATGACGGCCAGTTATCTAATACTATTTGTCAATGAAACTGTTCGTAACGGGATCATGGGAATGTTTGTGGGAAAAATGTTGTGACTGAAGTTTCTTTGATTGAACTTTTGTTTAGGAAATACTATTCTATTCAGTCAATTTCTTATGTTGTCTTACATGATGTCTTGTGTGAAGAGTATTCCTACATAAGACAGTGTCTCATAAATTAAATGATAGGTTATAATTTGGGAGTGTCCTTTTCTATATTATTTAGGTTTTATTATTTAAAGCTTTCCTGTAAAGTTTCCAGATGAAGTCTATTAAAGTTTCCAGACTAGGCTACATATTGTTAAGTTAAAAGAAGTATTTCAAAATGCCAAAACTATTCAATCACATACCAAAGTTCAGTTCATTGACCTTCCCAGCCATCATTAAGCATGTATTCCTGTCTTAAAGTTACGTTAACCATGGTCAGTTAACTAACTATCAGTCGTAAGTCAGCCGTCCAATCGTTAGGTCGACGGTTCAAATCTGACTCTGCCGGTGAACTATGAGATGAACTGATGCCAATTATGTTAAATGGGACATTTTAGTTTAATTGGGAATGTTGCTTCATATTTGTTAGTTATTTTTAATTGTAAATGGTGGTTTGTAGCCAAATTAAATGATATGCTAATTACATAAGTTATTGATATGTAACAGTTAATTTAATTTAATTAATAATGAAATATCGACGAGTGTGTGCTTTGTAAGGTATGTTTTTTTTTCAAAATTTCTGTAGGTAATTGAAAGTACCAGGGTATGTAATTACGATTTAAATATGTAAATTTTGGATATTTCGAAAGTTGCTAAAATGATTGTCATAAAGGTTACCTGTCTAAAGTGTCTGTAATATCTGTCACAATTTATTTATCAATCTCTGAAATCAAAATCGAACGTCCATTTCGTCAATTGCGCAAGAACATTGCAGTAGGTTAAAAAAATGCCTTTTTTTTAAATTTCATGGCAGGAGCTTTTATCGTAGGTTCTTTTTACATGTCTGTATTTTTTTTGTTTTATTTTTATTTATTATTTATAGGCACACCAAAGTTTTCTAAAGCAATTAATTTGGAAAAGTAGACTGTGGGCTGAGTCTAACTCAGCCAGTAAGTAACACTCCATTTTAACAAAACATATTTTTTGTTCGTTGGCACAAAAAGCACTATAAACGATTATTATTCTGTTATGAAGCCCATATGGGAATTCAAAAATCTCAAGACCTCAACAAACTTGAATTTCTGCCTTATACCTCTACAAAGAAAGACTTGCTTTCATACAGTGCCTGTACCGCGAACACCGCACCTCTCAATATTCATTAGCCGAGATTTTGATACAGTTTAAATGAACGTTTTTTGTTAATTAAAGGGCATTAATTGTTAACAAAACTGCTTTCGAGTTGCCATTGCGCCGGCGGGTTTGGTCCGAGTCGTGAGTTAGGGCGATTTTATGATATGGAATGATAAACATAACCCTTGGCAGTCGGATAAACAATAATTGTGAATGCCCAATTACTATGTATTTCAGATGCAAATTCCTAACTAAAGCATAATATATTTCACCTCGTTAATAAATAATAATTTGAAGAATTTTAGACTTAAGCAGATTTGTTCGTGTCTAGTGGAATTTAGTTGAAAGTAAAATTAAAAATTACAGTGGTGTGATTTTGGCTCTGAAACTTTTCATGTCCTGGCATAGATCTCATAACTTGCACCAAAACGCCAACGCAAAAACAACCGAATTAAGCGCAGTAATTGATATTTATTTGCTCTACTTTGTGACACGCGAGCTATAAACTGTGCCTCTTAGTCAATCGAAACATATTTTACATATTTCGTGTCTTTGTGACAAAATTGCAGAAATCGGCGTTTTTGTACCATAATTGGTTCATATAGTTTTGTTTTTTATTTTTATTTATTCATGCTTATTCAAATGTATCAGTAATATACGTGAGAACGATCAAACTTTACTTCTCAGTAAGTAAACAAAAATGAATCTCCCAATATAGAGGTAGGTACGTAGACGTATAACTTTTGAGTGACTACATACACAAATTGGATTAATATTTTCTGTAAACGTAACTGTCAGAACAGGGAAAGAAAATCCTGCGCAGGCCGCTAGTACCTATTAAGTGAAGGTATAGGTATCATCATTATAGAAAACCAATTTTTTAGACTTTCGTGATTGTCTGATAAAAGACGTGGCCGCAAACAAGGACGAAGAAGACAATGCCGACTGCAAAAATAAAAATTGCGTATAAGGACTCTGGCATGGCGAAAGATATTTATATTTAAGCTTATCACTTTTACACTATCCACATTTACAGCCATTTTTCTACAGCCTCAAGCCTGCTGTCGGCACTAGAAGCCGATCAACAAGTCTATAGGTTACCATTCCAACAAGATTTATGCAAAACCAGCCGCCAGCGACTCGCACGCTTCAAATGAATGACTATACCCTCTAGTATTTCCATGAAAACTTCAGTAAAAAATGTATGGAGTTCTAAATCAATGGACTTGAACGATCACCACTTGGTGTATTCATAATGGGAGGAAAAAATGTGTATCAACACAATTGAAAGTCTAAAGCGATTTGCTCTGTTGATTGGTATACTTTCTTGTGTAGCTTGCTTGCAGATACTACTCGATAAAAAATAGCCCATAACCTTCTTTGGAAAGTGGGCTACCTAGCCCTGAAAGATTTTTACCAGTACTTCCTGAGATTAGAACACTCAACTCTTCGGCTTTTTGTACACATATTTAAATCAAAATATCGGCAAGCAAAACGTCGTGAGCGATTCCAGTAACATAAAGAAAGTTAAAAATGGGCCAGGTATTTGATAAGTACAGAGCCAGATATATACAATTTCTTGATTAACAAGATACTGAAGTAAAAACTCTTTATATCGAAATGAACCAAGAAGCCAATAACGTGAGCGAAATCGAAGCATAGCCGAAAGTACGAATCGAACCGGAGTAATACAATGAAGCTCATTATTAATATTCAGCAGATAACTCGGTAGATACAGATAACGTTTTTGATACTTATTAAGGACAAGTTGGTTTTATCGAAATATTAAAAGCAAGAAATTATGGATGTACCCGAGTACTTAAAAGAATGTATGGAATTTGACAATTAAGATCATTTTGAAACATTAACATTGCAAAAAACATATGATAATAAACATAGGCACATATGAATTGCAGAAGAAATTTTAATTTTGGCTTTAATAGGTAAAACGATTGCGTCTACTTGTAATATCATCATTAAAGGCATATTATTTGACCATAGTTAAGGCTTCTTTTTACCTTGCTTTCTAAATGGACTCTTTTTTGCAAAATAGTCATTACTAAAATCAAATCGATAATCACCGAAATATCTTCAGCAATACAAAACAATATTCCTCACGTTACGATAATAACAGAATGGAATTACAGTAACAATGTTAGCCTTAAGGCATGATCGGGGCGGGTTGCTTTATACACGACAAGGGACTCACGTAAATACTGTATTAATTAATTTGTATGGATAGCAAATTAGTGTGGGGCATTTAGATACGAATTATGAGATTTGAGAACTTGTATATATGTTTATCCTAAACATAGCTATTATTACAGGTACATAATTTCCCCATGCGGTAGTGTGATACCTATTTCTCTTTTATCATCTTGCACAATAACATTACATACAAAATAGTCCTTGTAACTCATTCAAAGAGCAAAAAAGTATGCCTATCCTGCTTATAAGATTTAGGGCAAGAACATTTGTTAAATGGCAGATACCTAAGGGTTGGTAGGTCAGCGAAGGATTTAGCATCAACCTATTAATTTCTGAAACCGAAAACATTGACCAACAAAAACCACTGGCATGGAAGTGATAAAAAATTAAAAACAGCAGACAAGCGAAAAAATGATGAACCACCCGATGTTAAAGGTAACATTTGTTCAGTGTTAATTTCAGCAAATAAGCTGAAAAACGGAGTTTTCATAAATAAAAGGCTTGAAACGTTCATGGAATAATGTAAACACGCGACGGGTGTCGACAATTTACTTTGTACACTGAAAATATTTTAACAATTAAACGAACTCGTGTGGAAAGCCGTTCATTTTCATATGAAAGGGGTTAATTTTAATTGCATGTCCTCTGCTATTTTAATGTGATGTTTGTTTGATGTTATAAAGAAAATTAAAGATGTACCTACGCCAATAAAAACCTTGTTTCAATGTATCATTATTAGTTTAAGTTGGTTTCAATAACAACACAAGGGGGTATAATTTGAAATAAAAACTGATAACCTATTTGGCTACTGTAATCTGCAAAAACTCTTCCATATTTTGAGATTGACGTACTATTAGTTAAAGTATTTGAATACTTTGACATGGAGCTTTATCCTAAGTATGCAAAAGCCATTCTAGACAGCAAAAATCTCATCTTACTAAAAATTTCAGAACGGTGGCTCCATATTTTGTCACCCGACTAGAGCAAAGTCAAAGTAAAAGGTTGCAAATGTAGGCCAGACGACGTCAAAGGAAATTCAATATGGCGGACGTTGCATGTCATGCGAATATTTCATGCATTCCAGTTTGCTAAATTTTCTTCGTTTATTTAGGGACTCTAAACGGCTAACATTATAGGAAACTTAAAGAGCATTTTTGAATATGAGTAGCTTATTCAACTGGTTACATATTTAAATTGTAAGCTGATATTTTAGGCACAATGTACATAGTTTCAAGTGAAATGGTAGTAAGATTCTCGATATTTTACGAGTATATTCGGTATAAACTGAAAAACCACTGAACCAATTTTCATGCCACCAATCATTGATTTACATATGCGCCATACTTAGATTATGTGATCCTATCTGAAACTGGTCGTTTGCATGTTTAAATTGAAGCCACCAAAACACCACAACTTTATTAATATAATACATCCTTACGTTATTCTGCTCCCAGTACCCGTACATAATCATTACACAGTAGGTGCATCGCAGATAACAAAAAGATGTGGTCGAATAAAAAGCTATCATAACAAAGGGCACGACCGGCGACCACGCGCGACCGCCGACCACAACTGATTATTTTATTGTTTCACTTATTTTACTTTTTTGAGGGTACTTGTTGAATTACCAATGTTTGCGAACTGTATCGAGGTTTTAAGATGTTGTTTTAAGGTGATGATTTTTATGTGATATCAGATTATGGTATTTTGATTCTAGATAGTTAGCACATATTAGCCAAGTTACGCTAATAAGTTTTTTAGATAATTATTTTGTCTCTTTTGTTGATTGGCTCTTATCTATATTTATTTAGCCTAGTTATAAAGCAGCATAAGAACAATTTCCTCTTATTTTTAATCCTGCAACTTTTCAGATTGAACAGCTACAGTAGTGCAAGAAAAATTCTTAGCTGCATTATTAGACACCAATTTAAAAAAGATCGACTGATTACTATCATAAAATACCAACCAAACAAAAACCACTCATTACCTTCAGAAAAGCTAAGTCCAGGCGATCCAGGTATACACTAACAGCCAGTATTTACGGTAACAATGTTAATGTATCTATAGCTATCGTAATGACGTAAGTAATGTGTCTGTACTAACGAAATGATTTGACTCATCGGTCGAGGTGCTACAAAAAGTTGCACGCGAGTGTATGCGTGGTAGCTTGGGGAAAAGAGTGAGGTTGCAGATGGGATTGTACGCTGAGATTTTGTGTTGGTAGTTACGTTATGAGTCAGGGAATTTTAAGCTTTAATATATAGGCGCGAATGCACTTTTCCTGGTCCGTAATTATCTGGTTTATAGAGAAAAGAGGCATATTTTTTGTGTCAAAAAAAATAAACCGAAGATCTTTCTAAAATTATCCATAAGCTATTGGTCTAGTTAATTTTGAATCCTCTTTCTTTCAGTTTTTTGCAGAACAAAACAACAAGTTGTTGACTGCAATATATTTTATAGTGTATTCTATATCTTCAGTAAAAGCTAATGGAGCATAACATACAGGCTGAATATGGATGACCGTCCAACAGTTCAGGCGTTTCTAATCTCACAAGAGCACAATTATCATCGAAACAGTACCAATCCAGATAACATCGAAAGACGACTTCCATCAAACAAAAGTCACATTTCTAAGAATCGTAATAACTCGATGCTCCGTCGTAAATCGCACGTACCTGATCTATGACCGTACAAGGTAGTTCTATCTTCTCACATAAAAGTGGACATTTCAAACTATTGGCATTTTGTACTGGTAATTAAACTTTAACAAGATACTCGTACTAAGAAAATAACGGGATTGCAGACCTTCTCACGGGGATTGTTTGGGCTTAAAATAATCTATTGTGAGGCTACACACCTAGTGTTGCAGGTGGGTTATATCATAAATCCGTTCTATAGAAACATTTATTTGTCATCTACATTGTTGCTTCAAGAGCTTTTAAATCTTCTATGTCAATAAAATAAGCGTTAGTTCGGTTTATAAGTTCCTAAGTTCCTAAACCACACGTCAGTCCCATTTAGCAAGCCCACGACTATCGGACATTATCCAAACTTCTTTTTGGTACTATATTGAATTAGGCTACCAGTCTAAGCAAGTGCAGCTTTGTTCACACGGATATTCTGCCTACCTGACCTCCTCAGCACGATACCCCTCGGTAAGAAAGGAAGCCGTGAACATTCATGTAATATTCGCTGACAAAATATAACCTTATTAACAGGACCTTCTATAAAAAAGAATATATTTTCAGAACTCAGATATTTTCTTGCCTTAACCTTCGTAAAAACGCACAATTACCCTCAATATCCTAGGAACTAATTAATCGATTATTCCGCCATCGCTCGGCCGTAGTTCGCATAATAATTTCTAATAGGATGTCTCCCGTACGATTCTTGGAAGCGAAGGCGCCCCCCGGTCTACGCCATTACATTGCCGGATGGGCAAGCATTCCGGTACATGGACTGGATTCACCTATAGCCTGGCCTCGCACATAGGAAATGCTTTTTGCTGCGAGAAAAATGCAGATTTTGTTCAATTAGGGTTTGAGTTTGAGGAAATGGTGGTGGTTTTAGTGTCAGTTATAGGTTAATTGGATCTTAAATTCTGAATAGAGATAAGAGGTAAGTTGGTTAATAAACAATTAAATTGATTTCGAGGTAAAATGTATTCAATATGGGTCATTTTTAGCTTTATGAGAACACCATCATAATTGTCGAATTACAATCGACTTAAATTCTCGCAAGCAAACAACAGCACAACTGACCAAAGCTTTTAATTGAGGCTAACTTTTCCTTCAAACCTCGTTAATGCCCCAGAATATTTTACGCCTTTTTAGCTCACGATAATTCAGTGTAAAGTTACGAAACTGCCCATTGTCACCTCGCTTTAGCACAACTATTCAGCCACAATATCATTATTCTGAAACAAAAAGCGCGGTACGTACACTTTTGAAAACAATTCATTTAAAAATAATTCGAATTTCGTATACGCGATGGCGGTGCGCGGTCAAAAAGCGCAATTGTCTGCACGGCCGCGGCGACGCGTCCGTCGCGCGCTGCATTCTAATAAGGACGGGTTTTTGTCGCGCGACAGCGTGGGAGCGTCGCACGATGATCGATATCGCGCGTGTGTACTCGCCCTTACGCTCAGCGTTACTTTCCGATTGCTTTTTGTTTTTGTTTACTTCTATCCCATTTCTAAGGCACCTACAAATGTGTTACTTTGTTGCTTGCTAACTGTCTACCGGAACGATTGACATAAGTGGTTTCATAGCCCTTAAATGCACTTACGATCTGATCGCGTAGTAAATACTTACGATCATTTAGTCCCGTTGAAAACTCAGATTTATATTGATGTGTACTTCAAATGAAGTTGTTACAGTTTATACTGTATTATTAAATTACATTATTTAAGGTTTTACTAGATTGCAAGAAGGGATTTGAATTTGAAGATTGTATGTTTGGTTTCTTCTAAATAATCGAAATATGTATTCACCCACAAAGATCCTTTATTAATACATTAACACTCGTAATCCCTCATGAAATAGAATCAAGTACCACGTCTGTCTGTCTGTATGCAAGTAAAGCGGTCTAATTATGCAGAACAGTGGTTGGTAATCTCAACACGTCTGCAGTACAAGCGATTTGAAACGATGCTGCAGAGTCTGATAACGATTGTAGGTCTTAAACCCGTTAGGACTTGAGAACTTTGGATATATGCTGGATCAAAGGAGATTTGAGGTTTCCTGTGTCGAAATATATCTGGGTTGAAATTCAGGAAATGGGGTCATAAAATGGCCTTCATACCCCGTTGCTGTGATGTTATTTTTTTATTGAAATAGGAAATGACAAACTTAAAACATCCTGATTACACACATATCTATTGGAAAACCTAAAAAAAAAATCGGTAAAAAAACTTTTAAGTTAAACGGTTTTATCTTATGTGTACTGAAAACTAGAAAATAAAAAAATAGTTACTTACCTGTCAACCTACGTAGGTGGTCCCGGTCATATTAGACTAAAATAAAAACGTGGGGCCCATTAACTATTGCTGTAGTACTTTCTTCTAGAGGTATAATAGGTGTGGATTGCATCGACTTACTATAATCGTAACTGGAGATTTTGACAATCAATAATCAGCCGTAGCGGCTTCACCAGCGAACGCCGAGCTCATGATCTACCAAAGTATAACGATATGCTTTGCCATAGGTAGGATTTCACAGGGCCCCACGTTTTATTTTAGTTTAATATGACCGGGACCACCTACGTAGGTTGACAGGTAAGTAACTATTTTTATTTTCTAGTTTTCAGTACACATAAGATAAAACCGTTTAACTTAAAAGTTTTTACCGATTTTTATTTTCTAGTTTTAGTATTTAATGAAAATGCCTACCGAATATTCCTCATTCTATCTAATTCATTTAGTGCATCATTATTACACGGTCTCTTACCTGACAATTTATTACAATCTAATTCCTCAATACATAGCCCTTCCAGATACTTTTTTTTGTAACAACCCCAAAAATCATCACATGACCTCTCCTGCTGCGGGTCAGCAGCGGTGAGGAGTGCCAGACTCTTGACTAAAACCGTTTTGTTCCGTCGTAGGCCTTTTATGTACCAGGGCCGCGGTAACTCTTTCGAACAATCTCGCAGCCCAGGCAGGCCTTGGCCCTGTTGGGCCCGCTGGAGTTACTGACAGTTTTCTACTTGTGAAGCCCTTTCATTTGATACCCATATTGGTGGGATTGATAAAAAATTGTTATCAGCCATTTGGTAGCGGCGGCCATCTTAGATTTCAATTTTGCATAGTAAATTGTATTCTACTTGTTGAGACCTTCCATTTGATACCCATGTTGATGGGATGGGAACCTAAGTTATCCGCCATTTTGTAGAGGCCGCCATCTTGGATTTTAATTTTATATAGTACATTGTATTCTACTGGTTGAGAACTTTCATTTGATACCCATATTGATGGGATTGATAAAACCTACGTTGTCCGCCATTTTGTAGCGGCCGCCATCTTGGATTTCAATTTTTTATAGTATATTGTATTCTGCTTGTTGAGCCCTTTCATTTGATACCCATATTGATGGGATTGATAAAATCTACGTTATCCGCCATTTTGTGCCGGCGGCCATATTGGATTTACAATGTTATTGATATTACTATATTGTATTGTCATCGGAATTAAAGGTGTATACAAAATTTCAGATTAATCGGTTGACAGGAAGAGGGTGAAATTTGAATTACTAAATTTGACCCAAGAAAAAAGAATGAATAAATAATAAAACAAACGGGGTGAGCTAAATAAAACCGTTTAAAATAAAAACATGTCTTCTTTACATTTGAAATTGCCAATGAGGGTTTCTTTACAACATATCATGGTTGGTACTAACAAATAAAAACTTAACTCAACAACCCTAATAAAATCAACGATACAAATCACGGACACAAACATCCGCTCGCTACAAATCTTTAGGTCAAATATTTCTCCCGATACGGGGTCGAACCCGGGACCTCGGCGTAAAAGGCCTGCCTTCGTCTGAACCATTTTGAGTTTAATTGTTTTAACACATTGCTTGGTCATATGACTGTGTAGGCGTGTATTGTATTAGCAATGCTTGAAATTGCTGCTTAAGAAATTGGAGAGAAGCGTATTTGGATTAGGGCTGTTCGTTCATATTACGTTAATCTTGAACTATAGAATTTGCAAAAGGTTTAGATCTGATGTCTGTTGTGTATTCATTCATAAAACAACTTTCTTATTTGATTACTTAATTAGTTTTTAGGGTACCAAAAGTTTAAATTAGTAATGGACTTAATTTCACTCTACAAACGCAAATCGATATCCATATTTTTTTAGGACTAAGTACGCTTACGGGTATGTATGTCTTTTTGACGTATCACAGCACAAATCCCAACATTTTGATACACCAGAAAAACCGATCGCACAACACATTTCAAGTCAAACCAACCATAGGACAATCCACGCTTTTTGCGCTTATAAATTCTTCGGAAAATTTTCAATCGCTATTTTTTTCCGAGCTCTGGTTTTTTTGCATTCCATTTCGGAAATCCGCGCGTAGTGTCGCGTCGCGTTTTTTTTTGTCGCAGTCGCATACACGTGCGGCCGACGTCGATTGTCGCCTGCTTTTTGTCGGCTAATCAATTTTCGAACCATGGAGCCTGTCGGGAGTCTTGCACATTGGCTGATAGTCTATTTTTAAATTGGCTGTGGATTTTTTCGTGAGGTGACTACTGGAGGGGCTAGTGACTTACTTCCTTTCCGAAAAATGTTATATGAAGCAGATGTCAGATTTTCTGACCAATTTTTAATATCGAAGCCGAATAACTAACCGTTCCTTGAAATCTCAACTTTTTGAAGTGGACGTGAATTGAAGTTTCAATTGAACACTTCTCACAGAATTATCACCAATATGTAAAACTACGGAAACTGCGCCATTAAATGTACCTGTCACCTCGGCTTCTTAAATCCAGTGAACCGTCCACATTACAAGTAACAGCCCATTGTGGGCCCACAATAGTGGCAGGATCCACTTACGTGGTTTTTGGACAACAACTTTATCCGAATCAATGGATCGTTAAGTTTCAAGAGTTTTCGGTGACGCGACACACGGCCGAGGTGCGAATTTTAACGGCTGACTTCGCCAGCAAAAACACCCGTTGATTTACTAATTGCCCTTACTTTTAATTGGATTTTCTTTTGTGAAAGGTTTTGATGTGTATTGAGGATGCCGCTCAGTTCGTTTTGTGAATTTTAATAGTGACGCTTCCTTTGTTTCTTTGGAGCGATTTTGAAAATTTTAGCCGGCAATGTGGCCATTGAATTGAAGCGTAATGATTTCGTCGAACTGTCTTCAGTTCTCATGATCTTCAACCGTTCAATCATCGATTAGGTCTTCCTAATCGATGATTGAACGGTTGAAGATCATCACTAAATTATATTGCCATTCCGGTCCCATCTTGTTAAAGACTTAAATAAAACACGAGTTTCACTATTAAATCAAAGGCCATCAAAACTGGGAGTTAACTCCTTCCTTTACGCAGCTCATTGAAAAACTCCCACACTTTCAAATCAGTTACAAAATCTGCAATTCGCAACGAGTACACCGTATACCGTCGGATCTAATCCGAAAGCAATAAAAGCTGAAGTACGGAAGCCATCTCGTATCGATTGGTTCGCGTTTAATCGGAATTAGTATAGCTTTACTTTGTCGGGAGCTATACGATGCTGTAAAACGCAAATGTTCTAGCTACTGGTAGCTCGCAGGCCGTTTAATGGCACGCGTGATACTAAATTGTAGGATTGAGTGGGTAACTGTGGTGTCTTATTTTCTTGTTCAGTGCACTTGCGTAATATGTAAAAGCTAAATTGTAAAGTTCCCATGCATTCGATCCAACGTAGGTACGTGTGTTGTTGATAACCGCCAATTCAAAGACGTAATAACGATATAAAGACCTATTTCATATTTCACTTAATATTCAAGCCAAGATTTTGGCCAACCCCACGTATCGTAGGTACTAAGATTTAAATTATACAGAATCAAGCATTCAAGTAACAGTAAATAAAAATTGTAACAAGTCAGCTTGCCATACCTACCAATTACATTGAAATTACATATCATTTCGTGATTTCCCAAATATGCAAAATTATACAATTACATTTAAATGAATAATGATTAAACGCCATACTTAAGTCATTTGCTTGATTAAATAAGAAGTAAGTAGGTACCACGTAATTTATATTTTTTATACTTTTATAGTAATTAAGTAAACCATTGCATTCTCAAATACTTGAACTTTCTTGTGTTACGTCACAAACTTGCCGCTGGACCACCATCGAAATTCTCCAACAGACCAAAATATGTTTTTCACTTACCGTGGCTCTTATGGCCAAGGTAGAAGATCCTTTTTCCTCAATCCATCTTCCGAACAACAAAAGCCTTTCTTACGAAGAAAATGTTTAAAATGGATGAGCATTTAATTCGATATTTTACTTGAAATTAAAATCGTATTAACGGTGCCGCAGAATTAAGACGTAAGTGATTTTTTTTGATGCAGGCATGCAATTTGCCTGTCTCCTAGCGGCGCTGACCTGAATACGGATAATGACCGGTTAAAGTAGGCGAAGGTTGGAGAGAGGTTGAAATGGACGTGTAATCATGACGTTTAGCAGTTTCACTGAAACATTTAAATAGTAAAAACTTCAGCGAAGCTATAATAGAAATAAAATTGAGCACAAACCTTGAATTGTATAGAAATAGTCACCGCAATGTTTGCGCATATTTTTATCTCCTTGAATGAACGATAAATCAACCAATCACAGGCCCGTCTCAAATCTTTATAAACCAATTTCGAAATTCAAATGTAACGGACACTTGAATTAGCCAATAAGACGGCGCGCCAACATGTACATAAATCGCAGTCGCGCGCGCATCTTTTGTAATTATTCAAAATCTTGGAGGGCGACTGCTAAGGGCATATAAATCGGCCTTTAATAGTGTGGACATGGCACACAATACTACTGCATTGCCCTTACTATGAGCTAAACTTAAATGTAACGCGGTACGCAAAATAGGGCACACAAAAGTTCTAGACACACAAATTGAGGAAAGTGTATTTAAATTTTTTGCATGTTGGTAAAACTATTATTTAAAAAAATCTCTTGAAAGCTTAAACTTATCATCAATAGCTTAATTAGTTAAATTAACTATAATCGAATGAAGGATTGAACTCAATACGATAAATTGAACGTATTATAGAAAGCTTTAATTAAACCTTAATTATGCAATTAGCTGCAGCTATTTCATCAGAAGCGAATAATATCCAACGAGAATGGATTATGTGTAGTAATAATAAACCAGCAAATTACTTTGAGTATAATTTTATTATGATTACAAGTACTACTTGTTTTTAAACGGATCCCTATTGGGATAAAACCAGGTGTGCCAAAATATATGGACGATCGAAGCCCGAACTTTTGGACGTGGACATAGTAATAATGTGTAAGTAGTGACAGATTCTTGGCATCGCCTCTGGGTGCTAGCAACCAGTTTTCTCGATAAGGAAACCGCAAATTGTAGTAGTCAAAATATATAAATTTTCGCGCCGTCATATTTTTGTAATTTCTTACGTCAACATTTTTTTTTATTATCTTTAAACATGTGCTTCAGAGAAAGCCAAACTTATTTTCTTACGTGTCACAAATTCTCATTTCCTTAAGAGTTATATCTGGTGACAATTACAGTACTATTTTTGTTTTATCATGTAAGACATGTACGCGGAATCTTCTTCCTTACCAAAAGTCAATGATACGATAATTTTTAAGTACCCATACAAGATTCCACCCACTTTGAACCGCGGAATACCTTTATGGGTCCGTGCGACCGACTCAGTCGTAAATAGAGCAGTGTCACGCGCTCGTACAATGTACAAGCCACCCCGGGAGTCAAAACTAGCTGTTTGAATCAGTGCACTTACAAAAACGACTCCAACATCCACTGTAATATCAACTTTATTTTTGTGGCATCTAAGTTGAAAATTGATCTTCAAATTTTGCATTTACTACATTATGAATAATGTTGTATGAATACTACATCTGCTAAGCTAAAATCAGGCTTATTTGTGTTAGATAAAGTGGAGTTTTGATTGTGAAATTTTGTTGATATGTTAGTACACAATTAAAAGAACATATTTATGCAAAGCCAGCGGACTGGATGAGTCATTTTGTGTAAGAAATGGGATGCTTATGAAAACCTATCTATTGTTTTATTATAAACGAGATTAGCGTCGGTGGCCGATGTTGTTTTTGTAAATTAAGATGGTTGATTTGCATCGCAGTTCCTTGAAATGGATAATATCTTTATTTGAGAGCCGACTTAGGAATGTGCTGTGTTGGAATAATGGAATATCAGTATAAGTACTTTATCAGAATTGTTTTATATTTACCACCAATTTTGCTTATGAAAGCTGAATATTTTCAGTAAGTACCTTTATCTTTTGCAAATAATATACTAAGGTACCTAATATACATATACGAAATATAAACAGAAGATCGCCAATTTGAGTCACATAAAGAACTTTATAGTGCAATTTTTACTAACACTTACTTCACTCGAAGGCTCGCCTCTGACCACGGCCAGAGGTCAAGATTAAACAACTGTACTGAAGTCCAGGTAATAAAACCCAGAGATGAAAACATCAAATATCCCAGCTAAGACCCCACTTAAACTTACTTATTTAAATCCGTTCCGAACCCTTAGGCTTTCATTATTAAATCTAATCGTCATTATTCCATTAAGTCCCACAAGTTTTGGCCTAGAGACATACATAAATCCACTAAACGGATAGGCGTCCTAAAACCTAAGTTTATAGGGCCGAACGGATTTCCTAAAGTCCATATTTCAACGTGGACCCAACTATGACCACAGGAAGGGGTCACAGAGCTCGTGATAGTTAACAAACAAATATAGTACATAATAACGTCACTTAGTATATACAATTATGGAAATACAACCTTAGAGTTTAAGACATAGAGATGAGTTTCAAATGACCTTGAAAAGGTGTGTAATATTATGCAAAAATTAGATCTAAAGTGAAAAGTTTAAGGTTGAGTTCAGATTGAGCTAAGACTAGAGTAAGGATGTTTCATACAACAAATGAAAAGTAAAGGAGATCTCCGCAGGCGGCGCCGGGTCATACAGATAGTATCGGATGACCGAGAGGTCCCGAGGCGTCGTTTAATTGCGGGGTGCGGGTTCGATTCCCGGTTGAATCGGTGGGCGGTCGGTGGCAGCTTTTATAAATTGTCCACGCGGTAGCTACGCTGGGTGGCGAATGGTCTATGACCATGTATAAGGCTAAGAAAGTATCGGCAATACTCTCTATTTGTATTTGTAATCTTTAGTAGCTAAGTTCATTATCTTATTGAGTTAATGCTAGTAATATAAGTTTATCTGCGTACAATTTACTTTGGAATCGATAAATAGATGTAGAAATCTAGATACTAATGAGGACCCCTCACAATTATAAAGGATTAATAGGAAGAGAGCCTGATTCCCGCAACTTTCCTTTAAACTAAACTGGGAAATCTCAAATACCTTCCTAGCCCAGGAATAAAACCTAAGAGCCGATGCTTACGCAATTACTAACATAAGCATCACAATCAGACTTTTGGTTATTAACATTTTTCTCAAGAACCTATGTTTTGTCTTTCGGATACAGATCGTCACTTCTTATTGCATCTCTCAACTTACGGACACAAGACATTCTAAGCTTCATTATTGCTTCCGTTGGAAACCCTCTCTTACATCATCCAAAGCATATTCCCCCCAAGAACAGTTAAGGAAATTAACATTTATACATACAGGAGGTCCTTCAACAAAAATGTTTAAAATTCCACCCCCATCTCGGACAATCGGCAACAGCATCAAACAATATTGTTTGAGAGCGGCTTCACAAAGCGCGGCGCCTTTGCCTCAACATCGCACGATCACGCAGCCACGACCGCGATACCAGATAGCCGCTTTCACCGGGTGCTGATAAGAGTTCAGCTCTAAATGAGAGTTCAACACTTTGGGTTTTAGGTTGGTTGGAGTTATGGAATTGTAATGATTAGGTAAGTAAAGTTAATAATTTTGACACGACGTAATGTTCAGTTGTATTTTAATAAATGGACACCATACCCATCATAGTCTTACGACTGCGATATACATATGATAAAATATCGTCGTGGCACGAGTTGGTGGTACGATTTACGACGAAGAGTTAGACTTTTCTCCAGCGTCATACCTACTTATCAGCAATTACATACACCTAATCTTTACATACCAACGAGTTGATATTATGTTCTAGAATCGAATATTTTTTTTTGTTGTGTAATGTTATTGCCAAAATTTTAAGGCATCATGCATCATAATATTAGGTATGCTTGACGCAAACAACGTTCTTAAATAGCCCTCATAAGACAGCGCTTTCCAAAACTTTAAGCCACCTCACTAAAAATTCGCAAAACCCAAATAACATCATCCAAAAAAACCCGCACTAGTAACGAAAATAACCCTTGGAAGCCAAGGTCAAAGGCCTACAATGAAACATAGTGACAATACCTACAGTACCGAGGATGTGTGCCGGGAAGCCGACACGGATGTCAAATATTGACTCCAAGATATTGTATGAACGGCGGCGACTTGACTCACAGACAGACAGACGAGTTTGTGACAATGAGTGTTTGAACTGGAGTAAGAGTAGTAAACTACAGACTAAACAGTCGGCCGATAGTTGGCAAAAACAAGTTAAAAAAAATCATATGCCACACAAATCAGTCGGTCTAATACAGGCTAAATACATCTGAGGGCACGGCAGTGCCCCAGCCAAGACTCGAGCAAAGCGGGCACGGCCGTACCATCTTTTCTCGAAGCGTTTCGCGGCTATTTCAGCCCCCTGTATCTTCCATATGTACAAAGCTAGGAGTTTAGATTTTCGATGACCAAGAGTAAGTATTAGAACAAGCTCAGTCTCAAAATTACAAGACATTTGAATAAATAGTTTACGAGTTATGAGCGATCAAAGTTACACCATTTTGTCACTGACTCACACACTGACCGATCATCAAAAGTCTAAGGTACTTCTAGCAAACTGAGAACCTTCAAATTTGGCACCAAGACAGGTTATTAGCTACATATAAAGGGAAAATTATAAAAACCTTAAAAATTAATAAAAAAATAGGAAACAAATTTATATTTGCGGTTTTTCAAGAACATTGTGTATGAATTTTGACTGCATTGATAACTTTGTTACTTATTTATGTACAAAATGTTACTATTTGTTTTATTGTTACATAGTGTGGTATATTGTTATTATGTATTAAATATGAATTAAATACATATGAATAAAAAAGCTAGGTTAAATGAAATGAATAATGATAAAATCTTTTATATAAATGCAGTGCGATAAATACTCCATGCTCGCTCATAGATGGCGTTGTCCTGGTCTAAATCGCGCTATGGTTTCGTTACATAGCTCAGTATAAGTAGTACTTAAAAAAAAACAAATAATTTCATGTGATAGTGCCATCTATCTCTGAAATAAACCCCTTTGATTCTAAAAGATATTCGATTCGAAGATTTCGAAAAGTTTTTACTTTATTTAAAAAAAATGCACTTTATTTAAAAAAAATGCATTTTTCGTGCTACTTTAGGTGTACATATTTAGTTTGTAATATATTTAGTAAGTTGCATGTAAGCTAATTTAATTTGTTATATACTTAGAAAAGAAAGACCTACAAAAAATAAATTAGATCCCACCAAAAACATTAAATGTAAAAAAAAGCCAAGCCTCTACGCAATTCTTCCACCGTAAAAAGTTGTGAGATCGCATAGAAGCCAAGTCCTGTTCAACTTTATTTGTAATAATAAATTAATATTTTGTGACTATATCAGTAGTTTTGTTCACATTTCAATAATATTGTCTTGGCCATGAGCACAAGTTAAAAGTCGCTCCTTGTGTATCCCCGTGTAAATACCGTTGGATTGATAAATTTATATATGGACATGATTTTACGATTGGACTGATTATGGACTGATTGGAATTTGAGATCACGATAGACTAAACATGCGCCATAGTACATGTGCAGTTCATTGATGTTGGATGATTCTGACTGTCGGTCATTTAATAACAATAAACTAAAAGTATTTAATTCTGTGATATTAAACTTCATGTTTGACTTTTTCCTCTTCCAGATATGCTGTATTATATATATTTATAGTTTAATGTGCTCATGGCCAAGTCAATATTCATGGAATGTGAACAAAACTATTGATATAGTCACAAAATATTAATTTATTATTACAAATAAAGTTGAACAGGACTTGGCTTCTATGCGATCTCACAACTTTTTACGGTGGAAGAATTGCGTAGAGGCTTGGCTTTTTTTTACATTTAATGTTTTTGGTGGGATGATCTTTGTAATGTAGGTATTGAGATTCGTCTTCATACTGATTTATGAGCCCAAACAAATTATCGGCCGACTAAAAGTTGGTAGTGTGTGAGTACCTACTCTAAAAGATAGAAGTGTGATGTTAATTTTGACGTAGTTTAGTTTACGTTAGATTACTCTGGCCTGGCGCCACACGAGATATTGTACTTACACTCATTTTCCTCCTATTTATACTCCCAAGCTTTTATATAAAGTTCCTAAGAAGGAATACGGAAAGTAAATAGTAAGCAACAAGATAAAAATTAAAAATGACAAAGGCAACCATTATGAAAAACAATCATCGTAAGTTTTGTACGATGTAAATATTCCTATCATTACATAATATAAAAATAATTAAAAGACTTAAAACCTACCCTTCCAACTGTTATCTAGTATGTTAATTAAACTGATTCAATTAGTAAACAAGACCAGGCTTGCAGAAAGATAAGACCATGTACGGTAATCAACACATCTGCATATATGTATAAAAAATAGATTTTACGCGTTTTAACTTGAGGAATACAAATTCTCATTTATAAGTATGAATGACAACTTAAGCTAAATATCCTTTATATGCATATATGAATATGCCTAATCCACTATAATTTAAATTAATTGTAATATTACAACAATTTTGAATACAGTCTTGATTTTTTACCATTTTATCGTTTTTACATCCACCTCAATTTCTCGATAAAATAATAACTAAATATACCCTAATCATAAGCCTACAAAATTCACTAATGAATCCAAAACAACGTCACTAAATAAAGTAATCAAGACCCATTGAATAAATTGATATAATTAAACTCAAATCTAGAGATAACATAATTGATTTCGTTCATTTAATTCGAAGCCCACAGTTAACTTAATTGATTTCATCTGATTCTTTCCGCCTCGGTACCAAGGTTCTGCTCACAGTGAATTTACATACATTTTACATTTAATAAACTTTTGTGTTTAATTTAATAAACTGTTGGCTAATTGAGTAATGTTTTAGCTATGATTTTGATTCTGTTTTATTTATGTATCGTAAAAAAATCAGTCACATTTTGGGGAACACAAAATTATGTTTTATATTTTTAAAATGGCACTAGAGAATCGATTTAAAAATATACTCAACCAAGACAATATGATCTTTACTTTTGATTTTCATACATGTCTTCCAAAAAAGCATTTCAGCTTATTCGTCGAAGCATCTTAAACTGGCTATAGAGGAGACATTAGGTAAGTCCTAATAATTTAAAGTAAAGCAAAGCTATTCGTAATTTTTAAAAGCAGTACGAATAAAAAAACCCCGAAAAACAATACAAAATCCGCAACTCTTATCGTCCAAAAAGCAAACAAACTCGCCCACCGCGCAGAAAGTAGCAACTGCAAAATCCGATGCGATATTTAACGCTTTGCGATACATAATTATTATGACAGGACAATGCTGTGGCGACGACAAGACAGCTGTTTACATCCTGTAACGAATACTGCAGGACAAAATGTGATAGCATCGTACGAACGTTTTGTATCGCATTAATCTGGATTGTTATTGTGCGCGCCTTTTGATGTTTTTCTTGTTTTCTTTGTAATAGATGTAAATGTGAGCTTGTGTTGGGTTTTGTTGTGAAGGAAGAATAGTGATTCATAATTTTTGTAGTAGCGTTTCATGTAGAAGAATGTTTAGAGATTCCTAAAAACAATGAATTTTGTCTTTTGATAACCAAGCTTCAGAATAAGTTTATAAAAAAAATTTAAAAATAAAACCAGCTAAAAGGCCTAATTGCAAATTAAGACAGTTTACTTTTTTTAACTTATCTATATCGCCTATTCTGGCGAGTCTAAAAAAAATCATAACGACGTCTAAATAGTCACACGCCGGAAATAAAAGACGTGAAATGACACAGAAAGAAAAAAAAACACAAAACTAACTGCAAAACAAATTCAAATCTCCTCGTGAAGCAGGTTTTTTCGACATTGTTATTAACAAAGTGAGGTGTGGGCGTAGCGTAGGTGTGTCACGCAAAAAGGTCCCAACTTTAAATTGCTGTTTTTGTGATAAATCAAAAGTCTGCCTCCTGACCCCGACTGGGCCGTTTGTTTTCTTGTTTGACCATCAAATTACGTATTTACATAACGATGAATCAGTGAAATTAAGTTTCCCGTTTTCGGTTTAAATTTTGGGCGTAAATAACGTTTTTTGGTTTTCGAAAATTGTGGTTATGACGTTTTGGTAAAAGATGTTTTTAAATTAAAAAAATCGGTTTCATTCAACATTATTTTAGAATGGACATAAAATTTTATAGTGTGACTGTTTCGTAATTAAACTCAAAAAAAATTCTATAATAGTTGACCACATTGAACTTTTACACTCAAAAAACACAACAATAACATAGAAGTCAAAAGGTCTTAACAATACACAACAGAGTCCAGCGCCCCAATCCATCTTCCCGTTCATATTAACTAATTCAGGTCTGATATTTATACGTTGCTATGGCAACAAAGAGTAACCCAGATAAGGGCCTACAGTGGCTTAATAAATAACGTCATATTAGAGTCGGTATAAACCGCAGCGTGGGCGGGACTTGGCCCAAGGTTTTTACTTAGTTTTTTTACCGGTATATTAACTAGGTTATGTGTAGATCACATGTTAGAACGTTTGAGAATAATTTATTGGGAAATTAAAAGTTTTGAATGTCGAAATGTGAAGACAAAAGTTGATGCTTTTTTATTTTGTTGAGCTATAAAGTTGAATGTCAGTTTTGTATTTTGTTTTTACTTTTTTTAGCTATCAAGACGGTTTGCATTGCATTTTGATGTAGATTAAAAATAAATAAATAAGACAAGTTATAACACATTTAACATATGTTTTTTTCAATCATATTTCTCATCAAACCACCACTTAAAGCTCATACAGTCATACTCAAACGACGTATTTAACTAAATAAAAAATGACCAATACCGTTCGATAAGGATCAGTAACGCCCTCATGCAACTGCGTCGTTCAACAATGGATGCTCAATGAGGTACATTAATATTGCGTACGATATCATCTAATGAGTACTGTAAGTGTAGGTTAAACGACAGAAAAGAATACAACTAGTGACAGGTCACGTAACCCACTATTATTTTACACCGTTGAATGATTCCGCACCACGCAGCACGTGCTTTGGGATTTTCATCACTATATATTTTTAAATTATTCTTCTGTTTAAGTGGAATGTGTCTCAGTTAACCATCTTACAATTAAGAACCTATGCACCAAAGCTCTTTAAAGTATAAGGTCTATTACTGAATTAACGCGACATCAAAGGAAAGCGGTTTTTGTTCGCTTGAACGCTGTAAACTCAGAAACGACCCGATTTGAAAAGTTCAGTATTTAGATAGCCCATTTATTGTGGAAGCCCATATATAGGATTCTTTTTATCCATTTTGGCGGAGAAGTTCCCATAGGATGTCGGTTGAAACGCTGGCAAAAGCTAGGTAAATAAAATCCTTTGTCGTCGAAACAGTTTCAGCCAGTTATGGCTTTCACGAACGGCTAGCTTGACTTACTAACTTCAAATTACCTAATCCTTCTGTACTAGAAATAAACCAAATAATTTGACCTTCTAACAAATCAATAAAGTCAAAACCCAGTAGCGATTAGACTTACAGACACTCGATGTCTATCAACATAATGAGCATTGTAAACACCGATTGTTATTAATATCTAGAATCGTTCGCGTGTCCGTGCATTTGTCAATCTTGATAAACCAGATCAGACCGGTTTAACATTTGAAGATTTATTGTCCAAATGAACTTTACGTTAGTTTATCATTGGGGAGTTGTAGTGTCATTGTTTTGTTATGCAATTTATTGGGAATAAGGATTCATTTGTTCTAGTATCGTGAGACCAAAATATTGGCGGTACCAGTTGCAGAATGTTTTAGAATAAGAAGCTGGCCAATTTAAGTAAAATATCACATGTCTTACTTTTATTTCATACATAGAAAACTAGGGGTGAGCTAAGTCTTTTACTAAGGTTCATCAGGATATGTCAGTGTCTTCATTAATTTTGCGACATAATTGAGTCTAACATTGACTTGAATTCGAATCACAGTAAACAAAAAGGTACTGCAATTTTCAATCCTCGTTAAAAAAACACCAAAAAATTTCAAAAAATCCTTCAATACTCAACAAAAGCTCAACATAAGTAAAAGGCACAAACCCAGTGAGTTATAAGTGAAGCACAAACATTGTACGGGATTGGCTGTTCCCCAGTTATCACTAATTAAGCGGAGAGCACTAAACAGCGCGGTGGGCGTGGCATGGCAACCAACTACCCGGGTTTACGTTACTCTGTTACTGTGTGGGTTAAGTTGGGGGATTTCAGCGGGAATTGACGCTCATTAGAAATGAAGATGAATAGGTTAAGCGACACCTGACAGTATTTAGCAGCTGTTTTGTGTCAAAACAATTGATTAGGAAGCAGTGGATGCGGGTTACTGAAGATCGAGTAAAGTGGAGAACCTTGAGGGGGGGCATTTGCCCAGCAGTGGACGTCTTTCGGCTGGCACGACGAATTGATTAGGTACCTATTCTTTTGAAGAGTACCTAACAAAACCACCTTGTATTGTTTGTGTAAGACAAGTTGGATATCTTTTTCAAAACAGTGAGTGTTTCATATAAATCTCAGTAGTAGATGATGTGCAATTACAAGCCTCTAAGATAAACCAGGATAAAATTGCCTCTATGTGTACTGTGTATTATCTAATAAGCCAAATTCTCACTCAACATTTTCGAATATAACATACCGCTACCTCCAAAATGTCAATTACAGAATCTTTCAAGTTTCAAATATCCCCATTTAATGAACCTCTATTCTTAAACCCGACCCTCGACCACTCCAGCCTTGCACCTCACCCACCACGTTAAACGCTAATTGTAAGTTAAACCAACTTAAGTGGCAAACGAGAGGAGTAATTGTTTTACACTGTAAGCCTTTTGAGCTTGAAGATGATTGTTTTTCCTATTAGCACCTGTATATAATTCTTCTTTTTTTACAAGGGCGTTAATATTGGTGGTGTAATTGGTAGGAGAGGGGTTAAGTCATGCGTGGGGAAATTGTGAAGATGTAAAGTTTTTCGAAAGCTCTCGATAGGCGGCTGTATCAAGGGGCTAATTCAGAAGGTACTACTTGAAACCTTCTTGAGCGTTTTGGGACTGTTTTTTGTAAATTTTGACTTTGTTAAAGTTCTGTTTTGTAGGCTAGTTAAATAAATAGAATATTTATTGACTGGATTCGTTTGTTGAAGAGTGCTTAGACGATAATAACCTACACAGGAGACAAAAAGCTCGCTGTATCATGAAAACAGAATTTAAATTTAATAAAATTATTTCGAAAAATACTGTGTTTTATTGTGCTTTACACTAAATGCTTTTAAAGGCTTCAATTTCTGTCATATTTTTGAAGGGCACAGGAACAAGCCCTGATATTTATCAAATCAACCAGATTATTAACCCAAATTCTGTTCTTAAGCAACTTACAAAACTTAAAATATTTTCTACCTCCAATCTACATGATCTACGTCCATTTAAGTCGTTAAATAAAATATCTAGAACAATACATGCCCTCCAGAACAAAAGATTACAACAAAAGGAGTAAGTTCAGGTCATTTGCGCAACCTTCTGCATAAAAGAGCGTAATGTTAAAATTAACGCGAGCTGACGTACCCTTGACCGGGGACCGGTGAATCATATAATCGCACTCGTAAGTTAAATAAGAAGGTTCACTTAAATATAGTTTCCAAAGAAAAGAGGCAATAGATCGCTTATAAAAGTCTCTTATGAATCGGAAGCACTTCGCTATCGCAGAAAGTTAGAAAATTACATCAAGGGGGGGGTCTGTGTACTTCCTGTATATAGCCTTTTTTACTGTCATACTACAGTGTACAGACACACTTGTTCTCAAACAGAGAACGAATGTGTTATCACTATGCTAGCTCAATGCGGGTTGACGATTTCAGACTTTTAAGTCTAGGATTCTTAGATGTTTTCCTTCACCTTTACAATAACTAAGTAGGTAAAGTTACTTGAGGACTTATCTGACCAGGCCGATTGTTTGAGAGGCTGGTGCTTTAACCATTGGGCCAGTACGACAAAAGATTATTGTACCTAGCTACACTTGAGATTTCTATTTCAATGACGTAAAGTAAGCCTTCTGTTCTTAGTTACATACATTGTAACAATTTGCTGAGCTTCACAAGGGCGAGATGCAGCGGTAACTGATAAACTTTTTAATACAAGAAATTAAGCTTATTTGGCCGCGAGATTTATTCGTTAATTAATTGATTAAGACTCCGTTTGTTACTTCTGCTTAATCAGTCAGATAGTTATCTTCGTACTTAATGTCTGATTGAAGAAGTTAATTATGATGCTATAGTTAATATAAAAAGAGAAAATTACTTGTGTGGGCAGGAATAGATTTTATGAGGATGTGTTTATAATTTTAGACTTGCTCTCTTTCTATTGTAGGTAGTGTATTAGAAATGTGGGCCACAAGACCTTGTTTTAGAAAGACTTTTTATAAGTTTTTCTTTACGACTTTTCTCATACATAAAATATATGTAGAACATGGCAATAAAAATATTATTTACAGTTCAACACTATAGTTTCTTAGTAATAATGTATGTCTAATAATTTCCTTTGAAAGAATTTTATATGCTTTCTTTAATCATAATTACCAGTGACCTAGTCAATCTAAAAATGCATGATGAATCATTATTTCTAAAACATACAAATATAACTTCGGGATAGACCTCAAGTAAACTACAGTGACGTAAAACAAAGATACATTAAGTCCACTTAACTCCTACGCCTCACGAGTTACCTTTGCTAACTAATTTTAGATAATAGTTTAAGTATGGATTAGACAAACTACCCGAGGAAAGTTCATCTCTAAGACGTGGGTATGGAATTGTGATACAGGTAGCTCGAGACTCAAGAAAGGAATTGGATAATACTGTTTAAAAACCAAGACTTTATATAAACAATTCATAACTAACTAAACTTTATGTACCTAAACATAAACATTTTTCATAAAATATAATCATGTACTTTCAAATCACGCATGACTCACTTTACAATGAAGAGTAAAATTTCTTGCGCTCTACAACCCATCTCAATACTTTAACCAGTAACATAATACATGCGACTTACTCGAACATCCAAGAGCTTAGAATCAAAGGTCAAACCGTCCGTTTTAATACAAACACACAAACTTATCTAATGTAACGAAGGCATCGCATTCACTCGCTTTTGTCACAATAATGACGTCATTCGTATTAAATTGTGAGAAGGTTGTTACTAATGCAAGGGTTGGTTGATCAAGATGGAAATGGTTGCTGAGGTCTGTCCGTGGATGGGTGATCATCTTCAGTCCAGAAAACACCTCAACACTCAGGGTCTGAGGTGTGTTCTCAAGGGTCAGTTGTCATTTTCAAACATATTCGACACCACGGAGTCATGGTTTCTTTTTTTAATTTCTTACGAAAAATCATACGCCGGAATATATTAAACCATTCTTACAAAGGTCTCGTGTGAAGTCAGGTCAGTCAGGCAGGCAGTCTGAGTCCTGATACTCAGAAGTATTGGGTTGGGCGGCTTAAATCCTGGTATTCTGTTAGACTGCAAGTCGCCCCAACTTATTTTGAAAAGGGCTGGGCAAATGAATTCATAAATTATTGTGTGCATCTTCAACACGTATGACGTTAGTCATAGATCAAGATTTGGCATTATATTGTTCGAGGTGCTAGATGCTAGGAATTTTCGTGGTCCTTTGATGTGTTCGAACATCTATTAAATTCGCAAAACAATTACGATTTATTGTCGCCCTAGAACGATTGTAGTGTCAATTGGTGTTGCTTACGTTATTCAATCTAAATATATAAAACTCAAAGGTGACTGACTGACTGACATAGTGATCTATCAACGCACAGCTGAAACCACTGGACGGATCGGGCTGAAATTTGGCATGCAGGTAGATGTTATGACGTAGGCATCCGCTAAGAAAAGATTTTGATCAATTCTACCCCCAAGGGGATAAAATAGGGGATGAAAGTTTGTATGAAACTTGCCCACGCAGACGAAGTTGCGGGCAACAGCTAGTTTATTATAAAACGCCGCTTCAAAGTTTATAATCCTTCAATATTCTAGCTTCAGAGTTTTGCAATGTTTACATGTAGCTAAACTTAAATCCTCTCATAAATGAAGTACGTAAGGTATCTAAAAAAGGGTGTAAATAATGGCAGTACATAAGAAGGCCAAAATGCTAAATGAATCAAAAACCGCTTTGGCTTTAACCATAAATAACAATCAATAAAATGGCAAGTAATCGTCAAATTCTATCAATATTTTTTTATCAACTTATACCTAAGCCGAGAAAAGTTAGTTATTCTGTATTTATCTTAAAGTTTAACGTACAAGTTACTTGTCGAAGTAAACGTCCATCGCAAATTTAAAGGGTTAAGATTTGACCTCACGACCTTTTGTTGACAAGTCAATAGCGTCGCCTTTGGTATATTATCGCCATACATCTTTCAATACGGTGATTGCAATAGTGATTCATAGATGAGTATTAACAAAAACATATCATTATACCGGTGTATCGTGCAATTGCTTGCAATAAGATTGAATAGATTTAACTGGCTGATATCAATTTTGTATACCTAATACAAAATTTTAAGAACGTTACCAGGCGTTACGGGTTCAGAAGCCAGAAAGTTTGACAACCAGTCTTAGCAAGGGGCATGGAGTTGCCCAGGTAACTGGTTGCAGATGTCAGATAGGCAGATTCTCGTTGCTGGCTTGCTGCGTTCATGTAAAACTCTGGTACTCAGCTGCGTCTAGTTAGACTGAAAGCTGACCCCAACATGCATAGGAAAGGTTTGGCAGATTATTAAACTTAAAGAGTGTATTTCGCATATCTGTGTTCGTCTGCGTAATACAGATTTTTAAACGAATTTTCAATCCTTTTAAATCATAAGGAAGTGGGATATTCAAACCAATAAATCAGTAAATGCACAAAGAATATCATTTTTTAGTTCATAGCATGATGTCACCGATACATTACACCTTTCACCCTGAACCTATTCTCAAACCTTGACGAAATTTCACACAATGACAACCTCGACTAGTGCTAAACACAGGACACTAGGTTCTACCTGGAACCTCGTGAGTCACCATGATGTTTTCACACTCCTCACGTACATAGTGTGTTTAGTCAAGCTGTGCTGTAGTTATCTCAATTGGTTGCTGTATATGGATTTGAATGCTACAGTTTGGTTTGCATATGGTATGTTCGACCCCGTTATTTTGTAAAGAATCTGTACTATAAAATAGGTTTTTGAAAGTTTCATACTGATTCAGATATGAATGGAGCTGCACCTCTAATTTCATAGTAATACTAATTTACCTTAATTGGTATATTTCAATTATAACAAATTTTGAAAAGAGGAGGTTTTCGATACGCATGTCGCTTTTTATGATCTTATAAGATTCGTTTCAGCCAAAGACATAAGTGCTTCATGAGTCCTCAAAAATTTTACTACTTAAATTAATTGTCCTCCCATCCAAAAATGAAGGCTAGCCCCTAGGCGCGAAATATATGTTAATAAATTCCATTAACCCAGTGCCAAGTTACATAAGGATGAGCACGACCACCAAGTAAATCTGAGGACTTTCACTCACTGACAGCACACTTTATTAACTGAACAACGCCACAGAGTAAAAATATCGGTGTATTAAAAGTAAACTTTCACGTGGGGTGTTATCTTGTGTTGCGAAGCTGGGAGTCAAAAAGTTTTGTATGGTTAATTATGTGCACCTATGTATGTATTTTTGTTGTGGGTTTTTGAGAAGAAAATTGAATTTGAGCCTTTTGATTCAAGTTTTTTGTTTTAGTTTCAAGGCGATGTTTTATCTTGTTTAATCGTTGGGCGAACTAAGTCAAACCTATAAAATATCTATAAGCTAAGCTCTACGCAGTAACTAGGTATACCACATAGATATTTACTTTCTGTATACCGGTGTGGTATATCTATGTACTGATACATATATTTTACAGTACATTCAATTTTTAGTTTGCAAATTGCATACTGTTGTGACTACCCTGTGGTCACTCAGAATAACTTTGAATTTCGGAAGTAATGCTGATTCTGGTCTCTCTCCCGAATTTACTCGATAAGATTATTGTGCAACGATTCCTTCCATTTTACTGTTATTCGATAAAATCGACGGCAGAAATAAAATAAAAAGAACTAATAAATTGCCAATTTATTAAAAGCAGATCTTTGGCTCTTCACTGAAACAAAAAAATGCAGACGAGATTTGATGGAAAGTAATATTACTTTACAATAGTCAAATCAATGTAAAATATTAAGTACCGATAGACTATAGACCAAACCTATAAGAAATGGGTTAAATCATTTTCTCCAAAAATCAAATAAGTAAGTTACAGATTACCTGATTTAACGTAGGTACATTTTCTTTAACAAAGACTATAAATAAATCTATAATATTACATCTACTCGAAAAAAATAACTATATGAGCACATGTTCACTGCACATACATTTAAACACGTGCATCAAATACCATTACTTTTATACAATAAGAAGTTGATACTTTTTGCTTGAACCATTCATTTCATTGTTCTGCTAACTAAAAACTTCAGCGTTACTTAAATATGTGACAAAAACTATCAGTTGTTGCGTGTCAAAATTAATAGTAACGAATGTACGTGACCGTAAATACATAACTACATACTATTAGTGAGGATAAGCTTAAGTCGGAATTATTGGATAAAAGTATGATAATTTAAGAATTATATTCAGGGAAAATTCTGCCGCTCAACTTTGTGTAACTTTCAAACATACGAGTATTGCAAGTGATTTGGTCAAATGTAAAAACTAAAAAATGTACGTAAGTATTCATTTTTTTTTCGGTAAAAAGAGTTAAAGCTACAATCAACTACAAATTCACAATACAGGTGTGATACATACCATCATGGCAGTAAGAAGCTAAGTATTATAGTTTTTCAACCCGTCTTATAGACACGGAACCTTAAAAATCAACAAACAACACCTGCTTATTACAAAAAAATATACTTAATAACCATCACATACATCACGAATCACAAATCATTACGCTAGAGCCCGCTAAGTTGCGCTAAGACGAGCTAAGATGCGCTAAGTACCCACACATGATTGAAACACTTCATTATAGCGCCAAACAGGTGCAGCGCTCGCATTAATGATGCTAGCCGCGCATTGTCTGCAAATTGGCGTAAGTTAATCTCATTGGGTATGGATAACGAGGTTGTAAATATTGGTTTGTATTTTGTTATGATAATATAAGAGGTATGTAGTAGTGTAATAACTTATTTGTATCTAATTATCGATCCTTTAATTAAGTAAGTTGAACTCAACGAGATGTATGACAATGAGATATCTACAATTATCATCACAATGGAGTATAAACATTATTTGACGATATGCCAATAACTTGGATCTACTCACTTTTAAATAAACTTTAGGTGTAGCTAAATTTTAAAGAATCCCGTAGCCCCGCAGTTGCCGGGACCCTGGTACACAAAGGGTTGCAGAAGCAACAAAGATGGCTGCTAGTACTAAGTCTGAATCCCCTCCCGTTTTACTTTAAAAAAAGTTGTGCGTTTATTTTAATTGCCAAAACTATAAAAACTTCCACATATCTTCTTTATGCATATTTTCCCAGGTCCTACTTAAAAGGCTACGTAACCCACTAACCTATATTCCCTGTCAAAGATGACAACACGAGATATCTTCACAAACAGCTGATAGGAGCATGTTGCATGTTTCATTAACACACGCGAGCAGATCAATGCAGGGGACCGTGTCAAACACGGAATTAATTAACAGGATACTGGATGCGACACGCTTGACAGCCCACTGTTGTTCTAGACTTATGTATGTCTTGACAATCTGTCAATTGCGTGCATCTTCTGACAGCTTCTGTCCGCATAAATGTCTAAAGAATAATGAGGTTTTGTGCTGTTTTTTTTTTGCCAGGTGTAGGTAATTATTACATGGCAAAAATCTATAATTCATCAACAAACAACCGAAATAATCATGAACCATTGTGTACAGCAGTTATAAGCATTAAGCCCCAACTTCTCGTTACACAATAAATATTCAAACACATTTGAATTCAGAATTGAAAATTACCATCACCACGACACATTGAATTCAAATTTTATTTTCCCGAAATGTTGACGACACCTGCCTCAGTTTACGTCTCACTCGCATCTAATCCGATTAAGGGCTGATTTTTCAATCATCAGTTAACTTCTATCTGAGGAATAAATATGGCGGTTTGACATATTTTCCATACAAAAGCTGTCAAAACATTAAAAATATTCCTCAGGTAGGAGTTATCTGGCGATTGAAAAATCGGCCCTAAATTGGGAAAAAAGATAAAGTTTGAATAAATATTCATAGTGCAATAACCGTTAAAATAATTTAACAATAAAAGAGTACGTCATGGTTAAAAGTGCGAGCCACTGGCATTGTTTCGACAAACAGAAAAACTTCCGTAATTATTTTAATTTCAATAATGTACCTTCTTGATTGAGCGTAACAATGCGGCAATTGTTTTAAGTAGATTTCTTTTTATTTCGCGAATTCAAGCATGATGCATCTCAAGACTGCTGCTTTAATGAAAATGCAGAAAAAATGCGTTGAACGACATCTGTCCTACCGTGAAGTCTTTAAGCAACCAGAGTTTTTTTTTTAAATGCGGTCAACAAAAAATATAATTTAATTGATTAATGCTATCAGATCAGTTGCTTCTCGGAAGCGTTTGCGCTTACTGTTATAATTTTGCTGTCAGAAAAACTTTTCATATAGGTTTTACTTGAGAAACCAAGAAAAATGCGAGCCTCGTTAGACTTAGGTATTGCAATTTTCTTTTAAACTGTCTAATTGATCTGCGGCCAGCAAACGTTCGGATCTCACACCGGCCGCAAGGATAAATTAAAGCCAGTAAGTTTAACGAAAGGCTCCCCGCGGACTCATGAATTGTTAATACAATTTTAATTAAACTTCATAAAATTAACATTGAGTCCCAGCAAAAAGCCGGCACTCACAGCCGCCAAACTCGATTTGACGAATCATTTTTTTATCCACCAATGCGATGTAATTAAATGTCTTACAGACTCGAAGCGAATGAAATTTACATAAAGTTGATTAGATTTCATTATGAAGATAGACCATAACGTGAAAGAAAATAGCTTAACTAATCTATGCAAACAACTTCATCGAAATAAAGATATTCGATTCTGAAAGTCGGTAGTCGATAGCACACGGGAAATTGTCACCTGTCAAAAGTTAAATATCGATAGTTCGAATGGGCAGCACAATTCTGTTTTTAATCGATTTTTTAAGACTAAACATTGGCTGTCAGTGGAAGTTTGCACGTTCGCTCGTGTCCGCAAGATGTCAACTGCATGCAGCAAATTGTTATCGATGAAAAACCACAGTAAGAACATGCGGTAATTTATTTATGCTGCTCGTTTTCTTCTTTAATTTTTTGTTGGTTGCAGAGCGTTTTACTTTTGCGGTGGCATAAAAAGTCTGTCGACAACAACGTGACTTAAAACTTGATGTGATATGTGACTTTCCTTTACAATGCTTTGGAGTTTACATTTAGGAAATTCAAAAATGTTTTTGATACACTTCCAGCCCAGTACTGAAAAGTAGCTCAATTTTAGGTGCTTCTTATACACCTTTCTATAACTATCCTTATCTTTAGTAAATATATGCAACTGAAAGACTTATGTATGACTTAAAGTTAATTAACGTTTCAAGTATTTGGAGGCCCAGTGCCGAAAATAACAAAAGGAACTTATGATACCTACATCCTTCTAGTGAAAGTATCAAGTTCATTCGCTGTAACCTCCGTACTTTGACCTGTCAAAGTAAATGTTTAAAATAATGATCGCTGATTGTAATGCAATCCGACACGGCTCAGATTTGCTCGATCAATGCGGGATCGCAAACAGTTCGAGAAGATTCGATTCTTGTAATAAAAGACGATTAAATTACACGCTTTTTGTTAAGATAATCCTCTTACGTAATGAAGTTGCTGTTTTCTCTGTAGAATACATTTTAGTACATTCTCTTTACATACACGTTCAAAGAAATATATTTATTTCAAGTACACAATATATTATTGGACTGCATTTAACCAAAGACAAAGAAAAAGTGACGTTTATTTTATATCGGTATCTGGCTGTGACCGATACCTTCGCCATCATTGTTAAATTGATAAAATATAAAACAGTTTAGCATTAATCTTTATACAGAACATGTACTTAGTATTTGGAAAATGTTGACCGTCCCCAACTGATAGATATATCTCAGTAAAATCTGGAGCGTCATCAGCATTCTGAGAAACAGATCACAAGCCGTTGAAGGCTGTATGTATACAAACCTAGCGGTATTTGATGCACGTGCCGAAAGTATATAAATCATTGTGTAGGTATATGTGAATGTCATCATGTGTCATCCTTTGTCATGTATTAAGTACTTAGAAATTTTATAAGAAATACTATTTAAAGACTTACTTTCAAAAGGGTAGTTTGTGAAAATTGCTACTCAATCAGCTATGATTTTCACACGAATAAACTTACTATTTCCCGCGGTGTTAACCGCATCCTGAGGGAACTAATTTCCTTTAACAGATAAAAAGTAGCATGTCCGTTCTCAAGCGCCACCTTTGGACAGGCAAACTTAGTTTTTCCTTATTTCATTTTAGTAAATCCATTTCATCGTAAAATAAAGCTTCAGACTGAAATAATTTCATAGCCAAATCCTATCAGATTGCTTTCGAATAAAGATATTCTAGAAATAACATAAAAAATCAATTACCACATCACCCATACATCACATACACACAGCTCAAATTAAATACCAGTAGTATCATAGTCAGACAATTATTATGCATTAAATATTCTTCTTGACTTGTTTACACCGTCTAGTCATCGATCAGAAGGTCACTGTAGTATATTTTCATATCAATATTAATCACGAACAGAGAAGCCGCGGGCGCCTTGGGTAATTGATTTTTAATGCCCAGCCGAATTGGCCGGTATATCCCACGGTTTAATTGAACCACCGGTAACCGTTGGTTGGTGTGTAATAAATATGAAAACTACGTAAATAATGTTGATGTGTTTGTAGGACAATCGAGAAGCCTGTAGGTTTGCACTTGCTTTAAGCAAACTTTTTTTTAATCGAGAAAGTAAAATAAAACAAGTAGGTATTATTTTACTCTCTCAATTAAAAAGGATATTTAAGGAATTCAACCATTCATCATCTCAGCCATAGGACGTCTACTGCTGAACATAGGCCTCCCCCTTAGATCTCCACAGATACCTAAGAAACCATTACCTAAGAAATAAGAGGTTGGCGAAATGTGGACATTTGATTTCATAAACACCATTACTTGACCATTAAAATAACTGATTTTCCCATCAACATTCTAACTGTATGGTCATTTTATTTAATTTATATTATTGTAGTTTTTTCTTTTTCAGTTTAGAAAACGATAGCACAACCTACAACTTTTCCTTCTACGAGTATAACTGTCTCTCACTGCGGACATTCATGTAAACACAATAGCTCGAATAGGCAATATTTCAAGCTGCACTATATTTGGGCAGCTCGGACTACTCCAATCAATCAATATCGGGTCAATATGCAATTTTCCGTTGTATGTATGTACGTGTAATCCAATCTACGACTCGAACAAAAACTGTTCGGACGCAAATGGATTGCATTCTGGTTACAACGTTTTTGACTGTAGATAAATTGGTGGAGCCAGTGTTTTTCAGTTCGTAACGGCGCGGCGTTAAAATATTTTTGTTACTATTGATAGACTTTCAAGATTAATAATAGGGGTTAAAGTATGAAATTGCCGATTTGTACTGAAAATCTAAATTGTATTTTTTTTAATTTTTAACAAACTTATTTAATCAAAATAGTTGCCATTATTATCTATACATTGCGGCCATCTAATAGGAAGGTCATTTATGCCTTTACGATAGAACTCTGAGGATCTAGACTGCACAAACTGTGTGAAAGAATTTTGTTCTGCCTCCTGGGAAGAAACTTCTTGTGACGCAGATAATTGTCCAAATCACAAAAAAAAATGGTCGTCCGTTAGAGCAAGGTCTGGCGAATATGGAGGAAGACGAATAGTTTCCAACTGCAGTTCCTGAAGAGTTAAAACGGTTTCTTTTGCTGTATGAGGCCTCGCGTTGTCATGGAGCAATAACGGTGAAGGTCGATTCATGAGTCGTGGCTGTTTTACTGCTGATTTTTTCAACATTATTCGGTGTTCGGCTGGGTATCTGGGTAGTTTGACTAGAATCGGCGTTCACCGTCTCCCTTAATTTCTCGTTAATCACCTGTCAGGCGGTCTTTTTCATGGCTCGTTCTTCAAGTCGAAGTTTCCACCACGAAAGCGTTTAATCCAAAATCGCACGATGCGTTCATTAGCAGACACCTCTTCAAATGCAGCATTGATATTGCGGGCTGTTTCTGCCGTTTACTTCCGCGTCGGAACTCATATTCAAAAGTTACTCAAATTTTCGCAGTATCCATCTTTCTTGTTTAAGTTGAATAACAAAAACAATTGAACATCGATAATCAAATGTTTCACATTTTTTAAAAGAAGAACATCACAGAAACCACGTGAAAAAAGTTTCATTCGAAAACCTCAAACCATGAAGACTCTATGGCAATTCAAAAACCTACTAGAATAAAACGGCAATTTCATACTTTAACCCCTAATATTAACAGCTACTAAAAACTTACTATCTACAACTAATGTATAGAGGAAAAATTTTGTTTGTTTGTACTCGAAAGGTTTTAGGTTTCTTCCCGAGTAAAATAGGGTATACATATTTTATATCTGTAGTAGTTATCACGGGATGCGGGTGAAGCCTCGAGAAAGCGGCTAGGGTAGCATAAAATTATCTAGAGAAACATACAGCTTTTCCAAAATTTAAAACCTTTCTAAGCCGTTATCTTTAATGACTACTTCCCTACATTACTGGCACCTTACCTTACACAGGTTTTAAGGAAGTACCTGAGAATATTTTTACAATCGCAAAAACAACTAGAAAATACCAGTTATACACCTAAACGCATGTTTGCTAAGATTCTAGTTTAAGCCAAACGGACATCCTCAAGGCACCCCGTTGAACTCTTTTAAACGACGCCGCTTGAAAAACTTATACTAACTTAAAGTTACAATTTTGTTATTGCATTTTCACCTTTACTGTGTAAGAAATAAGGTGGAAATGTAGTGAGCTAGTGGTTGGTATTGTGGCGGAAGCGATGCGGCCTCGCGTTGGTTGTGTGGTCCAAGTCAAGAGTGAATAATTGGGGTTTGAGGAAGCAGGCTGTGGTGTATCCGCTTTTGATGATTTTTCGTGGAATTTTGAGATTTTAAAATAACTTTGAGGTTTTTTTAAAAACTTGAATGAGATATTGCTACAAAAATTGAGCCAAAACATAAAAACACTTTTATTACATCATCAAATTTTCAAACTCTTAAATTGGTACCATAAAAAGCACATATTGTAATTAATTGTGTTTGTATGCCAATAATAGGCTGATCATAGCGCACTCTTAAACCATGACCGACCACTGTACACAAATAAATATTTCTCTCTCTGATGGCCTATCATAAAATACAACACCCACTCCTCACCCGCTATCTCCCCCAACTTGCACCTCACATTTACTAGAGCGGCGCACGCGCCGACAAGGAAGTGACGTCACGACGCGCCCCGTCCGCGCGTTATCTCGGCCGCGCGTGCCCCATTTATCGATATCTCTCGGAGAGGTCAGCGGACATTCGCACACATCAACTTGAAGTACGTGACTGTCTTTTTGACGTTGCGTACAGATGGCTAGATCTGATTTTGATAGGTGTGTTTCTTTGCATTTTTTTTTAGGTGGAATGTGTTAAAAAAGTTTTTTGATGGTTTTTTTCTTGGGTCTCATACGCTCTCGTTTAAGAGATGCGTGCTGACACCAAATAATAAATTTGGATAAGAACAGCAGAATAATGGTGACAAAGGAATGATGATGACGGTATAGTCGATATTGATGTTTATTCTTGAGAACATAACTAGGTCTTAAAACCTATAAAATATAGGCCAGTGTTATTTGTAAATATGAGGCGATACTCCAAGGAGATTGAGCAATTTTTATCATCCTAATTAAATCAATATCTGACAACAATATCGAAGGAAAATCTAGTCTACCAAAAACGACCGAGAGGTCAAAGGATGACCCTAAACAATTAGTTTAAAGCCACGGCAATATTTCAAAGAGGAAAAATTCAGGTATGATTTAGTGCCCAATTCAATTAGTTCTTTGAACGTGGACGTTATTTAAATCCGTCGCTTTGTGACATTTCATTGCTCCACTTGGCATATCACTGTTGTTGCACTGTGTCGATCTTTGACCCCTCACGTTGGACATTAAAAAGCTCAGAACTCTGGCGACTTATTGCGTATGTCAAAATGAATTTGAAGTATTTGGGACTAACATTATTTGCAAAAAAACTTTTAAATTATGAAGTGAATGTATGGATTTTCGATCGCACACTCTCATGTACTGAAAATCCTATTTATTTTATTCCAATTTGACACCTAATTAGACAGTTATGTAGAAACATACATACGTACACTATACAGGATATTTACCGAACTAAGTAAAAATCAACTAAATTTCAATTAATAAAATCATACCAGACATATTTTATCACCGTTAGTATTCAAAATCAAAAATTTCTTATATCTCACAACTTTTTCAATTTCGCCCTTTCTCCGAAACCCTCAACCAGATCAAAACTTTCGTGTACCTACATATACTTAATTTGTTTATAATTCATTCACATAACCGCGGTTCAGTTGTCAGGGTTTCCTTGTACACCTGTCCGTCGATGAAGCGATAACCGAACGGGTCTGGTTACCTGTCAATCCTATTCACTTGTTACGGGATATTAATATCAATCCTTACTAATATTGTAAGTAAGAAAGTTGGTATGTCTGTTTGTTACTCTCACTGTAACACCGCTGAACTGATTAAGGTAGATTTTGGTATGGAATCAGATGGTATCCTGGACGGTGTAGCATACTTTTAAGCCGAGTTCGGTAATGGCATTAGGACGAGTGTGCCAAACCACGGTAAAACCGCTAAACCAATTGGGATTTTTGGTCTGGAATCAGATGGAACCCCTCAGACAGTTGTAGGATACTTTTGAGCTGTAAGCGGTAATAGTTCCCTTAATACGTGTAGAACCACGGATAATACTTAGTTTAAATAAAACTGGGATATTATAAAACCTTAGTGATCCAGATTTCAGTGGGCCAGACAAAGATGGACCTATAGAGGATGCATAAGTTCTTCTCGTTCCCACAGTGGAAATTGTATCACTAACGCTTGGTGATATAGTGTCTGGACTGGTTTCATTTTGTGACACTGATTGGGGGATGTAGGGGGAAGATTTTGATCTGAAGTCTGATGGTTATGATGAATCTGATAAGGGAGTGTTGAACTGTGATGCGGATGTTGGAGACAATATAAATAAACATTGAGGAAATAGGCTCGTTAGAGGTAGAATTAATGGAACGGTGGTGATTGATATCCATTAAATCTTGAATAAGACAGACTTGAAATAATTAGGAAGCGAAAATGGTATAATTATCAAGAATAAAATGAATCAGCTTTATTTATTAACATTGTTGCTATATTAGTACAAGTAGAGAAAAAGAAAATGTTCTAAGTGGAGAATCTCAACGATTTAATCTAGCAATAAACAATAATACTTCGTAAAATTCATTCGATATTAGCTGATAATAAAATTATTTAGTTACCAAGAATACAGAAAAGATCTTTAACGCAATTCAGATACCAGCCTTCACATATTTGTACCAATAAATCACATTTGGACACTAAGATTTGAGACCAGATATCCAACATTGCAAATAGATTTTCTTAGACGAAAGAGATAAAACTACGTAACACTTACGCGTTAAAAAGAGACAAAAGCAATTTTATCCTATCTGTTTAAATCAATAGGCTTCGACGTGATAACCAAAATGTTTAAACGTTTTTGTTGGAGCTATAGGACTTTGAACCTTCTGATTTATGTGGTTAGGTGAGTTTTCGCTTGTCAGGGTAAAGTGCTAAGGGAAATCTAAGTATGATATCGGTGAGCTAAGTAATAAACAGTGCTAATGTTAGTACGCATGCGCGTAGATCTAAAAGATACGGTCTCAACGGCGCCTAGGGCATAAAGCCGGGTGTGCACTCACAACTTTATGTTGCCAACATAACAATAAGTTTGTGTTTTTATGTTGCCAGTTGGATATGGATACGAAGCAGCTGACTAATATGTTGCAAATATTTATTCTTTTACTTTTCTGAACTAATTATAGTGAGTGTGTTATATGAAGTTTTAACTTTGTATCTGATAACACACAATGTATGTCATAGTTAATGTTGACACTAAGACCGTAAAGACCGGAGAATCATAAAGTATGTAGATTAGGTCAAATGAATGTACCTTTTCGATCTTAGGGCAAATTAAAACTAGATCTCATAGTCCACATAACAAGAATGAAATATTTCGATACAATTTTCATACTTTAACATATTCGCTCACCAAGAAACACCAGTGTACCTCACGCCGAACATTTAAAATCTCAATTTATGACTATAAAGCAAGATAATAGCTTGAGATAACCGTCTGTTTGTTTGCTGAACTACTGCAATTATAACTTGTAGAAGATCATTATTAAGATGTTCTCCGCTTTGTTTGACTGGTTCACAAGTTAGATTATTGATAACTTGCTTGCAAAGTTCACCGTAGGTTTAGGATGTTCCATTTTGCGTAAGTATTGTTTGATTATTTTAGCCATGTTCACTGTAATGGTTATGCGTGTTGTAATATGTTTAAACGATTTAAAAAATCGAATTAAGAAGCACGTTTTAGTCCTCCTTTTTTGGGATGTCGGTTAAAAATGGAGATTTTCAATTCTTGTATTTCTTTTCTTGTATCTTCTATAGTAAGATTACCTATCTAGGTAATGGTACTTAAATCTGGAAAATGTTAACGTTTTAAGGATAGATGAATCCCAAATAGGTCCAAAAGTACATTATTCCAATCTCCAAATTAGACAGCTCTATGAGACAAACGTTTTGCATTTAGCTCAAAACTATTCACAGTCGATTTAGTTTAAGAAGTAATAACTTATATCTTTTCCCCGTTATAATTACAGTAACCAGGTATGATCTACACCTACAAGATCGGTGTGACCAGCCAAGGTTCAGTGCCAATTGATTGGGACTTGGCACGGTAACATAGATACATATTCTGATAGCTTACTCTCATAACCTTCACCTTCAGATGGAAATTTATATTTCTTAAGAGCAAGATGAAGAGGTGGACGGGATACATTTTAATTAATATAGTGTAATGAAGGTAGATTGTGTGTAAGATGATACGGTTGTAAGGTCTTACTTGTGATGGAAGAAGGTATGGTACACCAATAATAAATTGGGTTAAGGGAATAATGATGTTGATACTGTATTAAAAGTGCACGTTAATAGAGCAATAGTCATTAGAAAACTGATCAATGACCTTATGAAGCCAAAATAAAAGCCCAACAGGACCAAGAAAGGATCAAGGAATTGCAATATAAACAAGTATTCCATCTAAAAATATTGAGGAGACAAAGGCATAAGTGAAAACAAAATTCATCTATTACCTAGCTTATGTAATTCATAAAATTGGATTGATAAATGGTTCAATAAGTAAACAGAAGTGTGAAGATTTCTAAACAACATTATGACAATAACAAGACCACCGCTAGAAAACCCGACCTGTAGGTTTTCTTCACGAAAAAACCTCTAACGGAGACCAACATACGCAGTACATCTTCTCACGCACACATGCGCACACCACATGTGTCGAAAACGTGCACTCCTGCGCAACGCGTTGCGAAAAATCACCGCGGCCATACTTTAAAATGGATTCTATACATAAAACGATAAGACTGCGAAAATTTCGTATCAATAATTACTTGGTATCGTCACTTATAGGGATATTTAGTCACATGTGATCACCCTATTTGGTATGTTGTTTTTATCTTGTGGCTGTCCTTTTCCTTCTTGCTTAGTGGGTGTATATCCGTCTTTGTCTGATGACGTCATTGAACGGTAGTTGTGAGTAGTACTGGGATGGTCGAGACACCTCCGAGGCAAGCGTGATCAGTCCTAAGGGTTTATATGAAATAAGTCCGAGTTTACTTTTGTCTACGCAAGTTTATTTCAAAGCTTCTGTGGGTGATATTTACGTGATTATGTGGCGTTGAATGGCGATCGGGTCGCGGGGTCAGATCTCGCGACTATTATGAGGAAACCACTCCTAGATTATGGACTTCGTTGGTATACTTAGAGGTGTTACAATACGGTTTATTGTTGGACTGTTTATTTCCATTGTTTATAGGCCCCCAAAACCGGAGTTTAATAGAAAATATGCAGGTGTGAACAAGAAACAAGGAGCAATTCGTAGCTATGTGAGGCTGAGTAACAACCACAAGGGTCGATCGATCATAACATTAAGCAGAGCTTGACGTGGTTTGGAAGACTAGAAGCTGACCACAACATACTTTGGGACAAGGCAGATGATGATGACTCAGCCTTACCTATACCTACCAAAATTATGATACCTAGCAAAATTAGAGGACTACTACTACTTTGCAAAAAGCCACACTTACAATTCAAAATATAGGTATTCGTGTTGGTATGGACCACCAAATGCAATGTGTCATACCTCACCTGCGCGAGTACAATTTAGAATTTGCGAGTTTGTGACTCACAGTTTCACTATTGTTACAAAAGAATGACCATCGATTCGGTAAAAATATCGTAATAACCGCAACAATTTGCATGTGGTGACAAGGCTTTAACCTTCAACTTTGCACATGAGTTATCAGACCTTCTTGAATGCTGTAGCGATTTCAAATAAGGATAAGTTAGCGGATCTTTCGGTTTTTTATGTAGGTCAACATTTTATAAACATCTTGTATAATTTCATTTTATCGTACTTGACTAACAGTTTTTACTGTATTGATATTACGACTAGCACCTCGCATAATGTTTCAGAATTCACTGGTAGCGTCTATTTCTCTCAGAGAATGAATAAACTATCATATTTTTTTCTATAAGTACGAATAAGCTTATGTGTCTGTAATCTGTGATTAAATATTATAATAATCCCCAGCTCCCGAACTAACCAGCACACAAACACACAAACTGATATCGCGAGTACACCATGACAGTCGCGTGTCAACCCGTGAATTAGTGTTGTGCGAGTTCGCGTGTCGTCAGCGACTGGTGTCGATACTTTATATCGATATTTATCGATGCGACGCCACGACTTATAGCCACCGATCGGCTGATAACAAGCCGATTTGTTAGCGACCGATGTACTCCAAGTTTTGTTTATTTTAACAACGTGAAACGATAGGACCGGTCTATGTTGTATGTCATTTTAAAATATTTCAGCATGTTTTTAAGTCAAACATGTTTTATGGCGCTTCAAAATAGTAGTCTTTATGATAGCATCTTGATAGTTAATCGGTTGGTGTATTGGAATTACAAAGAATATGAGGTTTATGGGTGCAACTGCTCTTCAAACAGTGAAAAACAATGAAATTAAATAAATGTGAATGCTTGCGCTGCCGCAAAACAAGCAATAGCTTATGTTCGGGATTTTTTGGCTGTCACTTTTTGCATTGCTTCATTTTGCATACTTTCAGCCATATTCTTTGTTCCTTCAAAACACAAAATTCATACCTACCTCCAACCCAGACAGCAAATCATAAAAATATAGCGTGCGAAACCATGCTGTGCAGTTTAATAATTCACATTGTACATCAAGATAGCAGCCGATTATATTTCAGAAGCGTCGAAATAAATTCATATTCATAGCGCACTTTTTATCGATAACAAGTCACGTCACTGGTAGCGAGTCGGCTCGTTAGGTCGTTGGTAATGTGTCGACATTTCTGTCGCCACTCGCGCGGTGCGGTATAAACGCTCCGCGTAGTTTACGATATAGACGCAAATTAGCGGGCGGGAACACGCATCCGCGGCGGCAAAAAAACCGTTTATCGAACCCATCCTATCGTTTTAGGAAAGCAAACGGTATGGTGATGATTGGTGCGCTAAATAGGTGTAATAATTGTTCTTGGTTAAATATGGAGAATGATATTGCAAGATAAAACGTGGAGTACCGCGCTAGGAGTACTCTTCTATTCGATTTATAAAGGTATCGATAAGGTCCACTTGAAAAGATTGAAATATTACTCTGAGCGATGCTACTGTCAAGTAATGACATAAACAACCGTACACATGTAATTTCTTAACGTTTTTAATCTACAGTAAATTCTTAGCTGATGTTAATTCCGATTACAAAAGACGCTGACACATATCACCTAGGTATCGATAATAAAAACGTCGACATCGATATCAATCGACACGATCGCTTATCGATCTAGAGTTTTCAACGAGCAATTATACTATTGAAATGTCCTGCTTAAAATAGATTCTGTTTTGCATATGTACAAGTAATCTTGTAAACTGCAGTTAAATTCGATTTTACTGATTGTAACAACACAATTACCTAAAAAACTTTTATGGCTAAGATACTTTAATTTCACAAACTTCATTTCTCTCAATCCATCATGGATAAATCAACCCCAATAAATGTGCGAGTGCGGGGCTGCTATGCAGACCATGTCCCACCTCATCACATGTCCACTGTGCCCTGAAACTTGCTCGCGGCAGGACCTCATGAGTGCATCCGGCCGTGCTCTCGCTGTGGCGCATATTGGGCTGACAAAGTGTAGTCTCACTATAAGACATGTCAACGACACGAAAGAAGAAGAACCCCAATAAATTACGAAAACAACACAGTTCTATGTGTTCCATTTCTCACGTTACAACTATACCAGGTTTGCAATTTGAAAGGAACACATGCTATTTTTTTCAATCGATTACATACAAGATAAGACCAACCACAAGTATGAGGGCGCGGGTTCGATCCCAGGTCAGGCAAGTACCAATGCAACTTTTCTAAGTTTGTATGTACTTTCTAAGTATATCTTAGACACCATTGGCTGTGTTTCGGATGGCACGTTAAACTGTAGGTCCCGGCTGTCATTGAACATCCTTGGCAGTCGTAACGGGTAGTCAGAAGCCAATAAGTCTGACACCAGTCTAACCAAGGGGTATCGGGTTGCCCGGGTAACTGGGTTGAGGAGGTCAGATAGGCAGTCGCTTCTTGTAAAGCACTGGTACTCAGCTGAATCCGGTTAGACTGGAAGCCGACCCCAACATGATTGGGAAAAGGCTCGGAGGATGATGATGATTACATACAAGATAAGGACCCTAGAAATTGATACAAATGGACCCCACAAGGTTTAGACAAGTTTAAACACAACCCACTGTCACAGACAAAGAGGATGGCATTATCATGCCTATCTCGAGAAACATCAATTTCAATCAACAGAAACATCGATAAAAAAAGTATCGAATCTTGCAATCGATACGGTGTATAGTTTTCAACAGTATAATAACTAGTTCGATGGGTAAAAATAATCGAGTTTTGAATATGATATTGCGATTCACACGCCTTTCAGTTGTAATGAAGGTAGATGTGGAAGATAGTAAGCATCTGCGTGCCTCCAGGGTGCACTTGTTAAATATGATGTTTAAAGTACAGGTGTGCAGTAATTGTTTATAATGAGTGATCTGTGTGTGTGATAGAGACTAATGTGTCGACTATTAGATGGTTGTCGTTAATTCAATTACTTAATGCTGTGGAAGAAGGTTGCGTGTTTCAATGAACTGGTGTATGAAAATGTTTCTTTTTCTGATGACGCTACTGTTTCGTTATATATTTTAATGAGATCAGGATATGGCCATGTTCGTGGTCGCAATGTGTTTCGCATTTCAGGAAACTTAAATCCACCATCTTTTTAGCAATCTAAACTTTCCCTAAAGCTTACTCTTTTTTTTGATGCCATGAAACTCAAACTAGATCTGCCTAATTTAAAGCTGACAAATATTATGCATGATGAAAAATGCAACTTGATCAGTGAACAAAATCAGACAGCATAAAATGCTGAGGTTACAATAAAAACCAAATTATGACGGTTAACAGACATACATTGAGACCTTTTGGCGTGATTCAAATAATTACAACACCTGGGCGGGCTTTAAGCAAATCTCTTGAATATTTTGTCACCAATATGCATACTTATAAGATCAAATTTGGAAATGCCTTTGATATGAAACATACGTGGGTATAAAAGTACCGCAGCGGTTGGAGATTATATGAAAAATTTAACTTTCGGGTTTGAACTAAACAAACAAAATTTGAAAGACTGAAGTGTCGGTTAAGACACTCAAAAACTATGATATTCACACAAAAGTCTCTAAGTGCGAATTTCTATAGCTTATATATTTTTGTGATAAGACAATGAATTTTGACGTAATTTATATGTAGTTTATGGCAAAATACAAAGCCTAATTGCAAATCAACGTACGATTATGAAAATAATAAGTTGGCATACGGCACACGCTATCACTTTAATCACCCCTTATTTTTGATATACACTAGCATGTTTCAGCAACATTACACCTGCCATTGATTGTTCACAACACCAACATGTAATACAATACCACAGCACAGATAATATCAAAGTACCGTCACTTCTTCAACACGTTATCAGCTGACTTATGCATTATAGTTTCGCGAAAGTAGCATCGCATACTTTCCGAGATACGCATCGTTATGACGAAAATCTGCTCGTCTGTAAGTGTGAAATTAAAAAGTTAAGTTTAGGCGTGTTGCTGGTGAAGGTGAGAATCGGGGGAATTGGTTAAAGGCTGGTCTAACTTGGAAAAATTTTGTTATAAGTAGATTCTAATGAAAATTTTCTTCTTTACTATATTTGTGATCTTGATAAATTCTATTAATTTTCGATGCAACAATAACCATTTGTCTAAGTTCACATCTAAATAAAACACAACTGCTACAAACGTAAATGAAATATCTACTTAAAAGGTCAGAATTTTTTCAAACATTATGCAATTCTATTTTAAGTTTTGAAAGCAATATTTTCGATAGTCAAAAGCTGAGTGAAATATCTCTAAGTTACTGTTTGCAGTTCAACAAAACCACGCAGACATTCGCGCGACGAACAAATCACCAACATCACTGCAACACACCTATATTTATTTACAAAACCAGACAATTTACGTTACGACTCCTCTATCGTTATGATCTATAAAAATTAAAACAAGAATAACATTTTAAAACAACTATAATTTTCAACCTTACAACTTTCATATTAAGATTGACGTGATATGCAAATAAAAAAATTGTAAATGTCATCTCCAACTTAGGATTACAGCTCGAAAAACGGGTCAATTTAAAAACGACTTTATTCGAAGGGTCTAAGGTTGAATTTTGTTGTTGTTGTTTGTTTGAGTAAGTGAGGGTAAGATGGTACACAAAGTGATGAGATTAATTATAAAGATGCATCTACGAACTGGTTGCGCATAACGGTCGGTGACAAGCGAAATAATACGCTTAGCGAGAAATGTTACCACTAATTAATTTCTATGAACACATTAAAGTTTTGAACTGGGTCGATGCGGCTAGTTTACTTTTAGATTATTTTACAACCGAGTACTAGATAAGGATGTTTTAGGCGAATTTTCTCACGATTTTTGGGTGACATTTGAATTTGGGTGGATAGTACCAAAATATTTGTCACTTGCATAAAAATACTTAAGTACATTTTTTATTTATTTTTAAAAGTTATATTTTTATTTATCTTTAAATATCACATATTAACCATGACATTTTTCAGTATGTATATTTAACGACTATACACTTGTAAAACGCTACACAGCTGATCTAACTTTATCTTTTACCACATAAAAACACATTACGTTACACATTGAAAGAAAACATATTCACATTTCTTGCTTCCGTTTATTTCATGTCGCTACATAAGTTTTATTCAGTATCAAAAAACATTGAGATCTTGTAGATACAAGAAAACTATGTTAAAGTTGTTTTTAACATAATTTAATAAAATATCATACCTTTTTGTCGTTAACGTTCATAACTCGATGGCCAGGTGCCAATGAAAGAAATATGGCTATAAGTCGTATAAAAAGATATTACAAATTGTTCAAAATGTTATTAAAAGTGTTGACTGTAAAACATTTTAATTATATACCTTTCAATTATAACACTTTATGGGTAAAATAATTACCTGTGCCAATTCGAAAAGAAAATTAATTGAGGTAACTACTTATTTGTGGGTCTAGACTGAATATGACTAGACACAGTATAGTCAAGTGTTGTTCTGTTGTTTTTAAACATTGGCTTTAATAGGTAACGGCTCCGATATCTAAGGAAGGGCCAGGCTAATTTATGTCAAAATTCTCTTCAAGCTATTTTCAAATTGCTCTCGATGTTTCAGGGTTTCTATCATCAGATCCTGACCTGGTGACAATTGGCGAGTACACTCTCTCACACATCCACGCACCGACTGCGCCAAGCGTTGATGAACCTTATGATCGATCAATCCGCTAGACTTCGACTTAAAACAGTGGCGCTTCAAGAAAAACCTCTAGCATCTCTTTGATTTAACCAAACAACCAATAACCATATCTCTATTTGCCTTTAACAATGATTTTCCGGGAGCAATACAAATAAGGTTGCAATAAAGCAAACCTCACACAAACGATGACGCGACCGCTGCAGGCGTCATTTGAAAATTATACTCCGGTACAGGTGGTAACTGTGTGTGCGGTTGCATTGTACATACGAGATTTTTGGACATCACTTTAGAGTTGTTACGAGATTTTGTGGGTTACATAAAGATATGGTGATAAGGTATGGTGGACGCCTTTGTTCAGTGGAGCAGCAAGCCATAAATATGGATTTGGAAACATGTACATTATTATATGACAGCATGTACGGACATCTACATTACGCAAGATTTGTGGAGTCCCATTTAATAGATATGCACAAATCCTAATTACGTTGAGTAAATCACTATTTTTAATTTTAAAATCATTATTTTTAAGTCTAAGTTATGTTGAATTATTTAAATACTAAAACACAACCAAGACAGACACACAACGAAATTGTAAAAAGTTATAGATCAGAAAATATAGACTTATTCAAAAAACGTATCGTTCAAAACAATGCAAACGAACCTCGTTCGAGCGTAGCGTGCAGTGTCAACACGCGACAACAAATTGTCAGGACGCACGGCACAGCTAGGGTGACAATTATCTCGTTGTGCGCAGGACATGCGGTTAACTGTCCCATGATAGTCACCCCTTTTAATAAACTGCCAATTTATTCGATTAACAAATGTTTATTTATGCTGATTTCGTACATTCTGCCTTTATATGTATAGAAGTGAGTGTGGTAAGCTGTGCTGTTTGTAGCATGAATAACTTCAGATACGATAGATATTAAGAAGAGTTTTTGTATTACATAGTTTTATGAAATTGAAAATATGCATTTATTATTTTCCCAACTTTTCTCGGCAAGATCATCGATGTGTTTAAGTAGTTAATTACTAACAGCCTTACTTATAAACGTGAATTAAATATAAGTAATACTTAAGGGCTGTTTAAGAAAATTCTTACTTATAAACGTTGCTTAAGCATGTCTTAACTAACATTTAATCACTATTTAAGACATTAAGTAGTGATTAGTTAAAATGTTGCTTAGAAGGTGATTAGAGATTTTATAAGTAAGGGGGTAAATGAATAATACACTTAAAACAATATGCTTCCAGCATTTGGGCACGGTCGTCGGCGAGGACCGGGAACTTATTAGGATAGTTTTCATTTATATTGTAAACAGTATTAAACTGTTAAAAGACTGTTCAATTAACCATCAATAAAGTGTTTAAGTATGTACAATTCCTTGACAATACCATATCTACTGACCACCCAGTCACTTAACAGCATTATCATTAGCAAACCAAACACTACTTAGACCGATCAATGACAGATTAAACTTGATTTACACCAAATAATCCTTATAATCCTCGTTCCTGAGAAACAGAGGGCTGGCTAACAAACAATAAATACAAGTAAAACTGAATGCAAAGCCTGTGAGGCCGGCAAAGCCACGATAAGTCAAAATCCCTGTGTTCAGTCAACAGTCGTAAACTACATTAACATTGTCGTAAATTGTGCAAATGACGTAACGCCGGTATCCTTCCACGGAATTGTGAGATGAGGAAACGAGGCTTAGGGCTTAGATACAGCGGGATCATAGGCGAAGCGGGAATGCGATTAGAAACTAAAAATTATGGAGATATTTCGCTGTTTTTAATCAATTTTAGGTAAGCTTATAATGCAAACGTAAAGTTTTTTATTACATCTGTTATTTTGGATTTTGATGGGGGACAGCTAGAATCATGTAAAAAACATATGTCAATAGAAAAATGTTTAACAATAATTCGAAACAGGGAGAGTAGTAGTAACTGAATACAAATTATGGCAGCTGCAGTAGTTCAGAACTGTGGTGTAGAATTTAATTTTGAAAGTATTTAGACCGGTTAAAATACATTTAAACTTATTTCAAGTCCTACTAATATACAGTTAACAGCAGACCTAATAGCCCTACAAGCGTTATAAAACGAAATAGTCGCGAAATGGCGCGATACAGGGCTACCGTGCGCGCGCGCAGCAATAACTCTCAATTATCGACATCAAAGCGGCGAGCGACGATTGTTTCTCGTGACGTGACATATATCTGTGACGTCACGACGCATGCGTTTGACGTATATAAATACTATTTCATATTGTGTGGTATGATAAGCCTGCCTCAATGTAGAATGCGGTATGATTACTTAGATCGAGGAAAAAATCGCGTTCATCAAATCTCTAGTATTATAACCCCGTTTGTAAGTTTGTTGCACTTTTACGAAAGGACATAAAGGACTTACTTTATTAAGGCTTATCTAATAATGTTAAGAAAAAATATCAATATTACACATTATTGTGTCGTTTAATAAAGTAATGCCAAGCCATTTTGTTATGTATACCTATTCGTAGCTATTTAATACAGCGTCCTAATACATCTGCCCTTTTTCATTATATTTGGGTTAGAACCGAGTATCCTACTAATATTATAAACGCGAAAGTTTGTATGTATGGATGTTTGTTACTCTTTCACGCAAAAACTACTGAATTGATTTTAATGAAACTTTACAATAATATAGCTCATACATCAGAATAACACATAGGCTACAATTTGTAAACATATTGTTCGAAATACTAAACCTGCGCAGACGAAGTCGCGGGCACCAGCTAGTAATTTTATAAATTCGTAGGCTGTCTTATTTTATACTCATATTAAAATAAAATCGTAATACCGTAAGTGTTAAGTAAATAAGTCTTTAAACACATTAAAGTTTGTTCGCATTTATGTGGAAACCGGTTTCCTATCGGACTATTTGTTCAGGCTAATTTCCAGAACAGATAAGCTATGGTAATGGGTCAGTTACCTTTCCAATGTAATCTATGATCAGGTAGAATTTATTTAAAGTTTTACTTTACTTGATAGTTCGGTTTGTGGAAACAAACTTCAAAGTGGTAGCGATATTTATAGTTTTGGTCGAAAATAAAGCAAATAATTTAAGCTTTTCGAATAACCGATTTAGTGTTTTTGTAATATCGAATTTCATTTCAATAAAATCTGCTTTAGCATGGATACTTTTGGCCATTTAATCGATTTGTTCGTTGAATTTTGTGGTTAAATATATCAAGGCAAAAAAACCGGCCAAGTGCGAGTCGGACTCGTGCACGAAGGGTTCCGTAAATTACAGTTAAATCAACCTATCTCAAAAACTATAAGAGATACTTTGATCAAACCAAAAATCGTTGAAAGAGTTAATTAGCATGCATCACCTCTATTTTTTTTAGAATTTTATACCCCGTAGTTATAAAAATAGAGGGGGGGGGACATACTTTTTACGACTTTGAGAGCTGATATCTCAAAAACCGTTCACTTTAAGAAAAATGTTTTTTAGAAAACTTTATATCATTTTAAAAGACCTTTCCATTGATACCCCACACGGGTATGTACATCGAAAAAAAAAATTTCATCCCTCAGTTACATGTATGGGGGGCCCCACCCCCAATTCTTTTTTTTACTATTTAGTGTCATATTTTTGTAGCGGTTCATACAACACATATTCCCATCAAATTTCATCACTGTAGTACTTATAGTTTCCGAGTAAATCGGCTGTGACAGACGGACAGACGGACATGACGAAACTATAAGGGTTCCGTTTTTGCCATTTTGGCTACGGAACCCTAAAAATCGATGTTATTCAAGTTTCATTACCATGGAATTAAACTTAATTTTACTAGACGAAATCATAATAAATAAAATGAACATTATTAAATTAATAAAACACAAGTATTACTAGCATAATTAAACGTTTACGTTTCACCTCAGCTTACTACTAACTTATAATACTCGTAATTAAATTACTTGAAAAATCTCATAAATCACAGTGAGATGCTTCTAGCATGGGTATGCATGCATGCCTGTCTAACCATATGTGCAATGTGTGTAAACTGGACATTAATAAGGGCAGGTGTACATCATGCGTTGTAAGGCTGTGGTTAAAGTAACCTTTAGTTTTGTGTAGTAACAGTCCTGTAAGTATTCTTTAAAATCTTGTGTACTGTTCGTTTTATTTCAACTTGTATTGCGATTAGATTAATTCTCAACGATTAATTGGACTCAATGATGTGAGATGGCTATATAAATAACAGCTCAATGGCAAGCACAAGGATTTATTTAGCTAACTAGAGGGGGTCCACAAGGCTGAAACTTTGAAAAAAAAATCTCAGAAATACAAATTTTTAGGTACAAAGATACATATATACCTATCTATACACTAAAGAATCCTAGTGTATCAATCATACAACAAAACCTGTGCAATACATGAACGTGTATGAGACTTCATGTGAAGTAATTCTTATACTTTAACTTTTCTCGAACGTGATGTCATTTCGTAGTGGAAGTAAGAATGTAAACAACTATGATTCACGAGTAAGCTTCGTAAAATTACCGACACAGTTAAACTGGTATGCCGGTTCAAATGTAAGTGATTTCGTTTAAATATTATTTTATTTTTTTACTGTACCTACATATTGTAAACATGATCTTTCTGGGCTGTTCAAGGACGTACATACATATAAATTTATTAATATTATTTTTCTTAAGAAAAAGCCTTTCGATGGTTATCATCCTAGACGATTAATTATTGAGTAAAAGGGAGTAGTTTTTCATTAATATTGTTCTTGGTAATTTTGTCCCTTGCTCTATAAGATACATACCTAGACATCTTGACCAATTGTGCAAGAAACATTGTATGAAGTTTTTAAGAAAAAGTAAACAGAAAAATAACAGTCGTTCAAATGCAGATCAGAATCAGAAGAATCAGATGGATAGAGCACTTACCTTAGCAATTTTCTTCTTAATGTCAGATTCCAGGTCCTGCGAGGGACAAATAGAAAGTAAATGTTAATAGTTAGACAAGCAAAGAAAATCAGAAAGTCCTGTTATAGAAGTATTAAAGAGGTTTGTTAGATTGCGATCCATCCAAAGTTAGAATAATTCAGAAGAAGTAAAGTTCTGAATTTATTGCAATAACCACAGATCATACTATATTAAATTCACACAATTAGAATATGCCAGTTGTTATCTAATTTTAACAATAAAATAAAGGACACAACACTAAGGTTTTTTTATCAATTATTTGTTTTTAAATAAGCTTTATTATTTTCCCCATAAGCAAAGCATTATATCAAGTTTTACACAAGTGTAACGAAGTCCCATTTTATCATTGTACTACATTATTCAAAGAGTAAAACTATCCACGTAGACGAAAGTCGTAGGCGAAAGTTTCGTAGCATTTGTCTACGTTCGCGCTACGGCGTAGCTCACGTGGAACAACTGACATTATCATAAATGTTATTAGTTAAATATCCTGTTATAAATATTAATACATGCAATAGTATTCTAGTTCTAATGTAGAGTAAAAGGAAGGAAAGGTAAAAATAAAAACACAAGAAAACAGTTTGGTTATGTTTATTTATTAGTACACACGCAATAAACAAAAAGTGACAGCAATAGAAAGATTCTGTGGAAGGTTAAAAAAAGAAAACACAAATGAATTCATGGTTGAATAGAAAAAGCGTGTAAAAATACTACCGATTAAGAGACGGATTAGACAAGTTTTCATATGTATTACAAATAGTGACCTACTATAAATAAATCTAAAATGTTGACCATCAAGGGGCATTAAATGAAATACAATTACGACTTTCGATTACCAACCAAAACCGCTCATATTACTCGTACAATCGCTTACCAAAAAAAAAAACAATAAATAATTTAAAACAAAAATCGTTTCAATAAAACTTAACATGCGCTATAAAGTCCCATTCATTCCGTGTTTAATTCGGCCATACCATTAATTAATCCTCTTCTTAAACAATAAATTTAACACATAACGTTAATAAAGTAACTTCAATCAGTATATTGCTTGTTTTATTGAAGCAAGTCACGAAAATATCGGATGAACACACACAAGTAGTGCGCGTTTTATTCAGTTAAGTATGGATTTATTGAAAATATAAATATTAATCAGAATGTCAGATATAATGGGTACGACCCAGTAAGGGTCGACGAAACAAATTAGGGTCTATTATGAATTGAAATAAGCGTTTGGAAACATGCGAAATTTATTTTGGAAATCAATTTGAATACAGTATGGTGAGAAAGCAGTTTGCTGACCGTATTATGACGCATTAACGCACAAACCTACGCTAAACCTTATTCTGATGTAACGAACTAGAACACTCATTAACTTTTCTCTAACTTAATATTTAAAACCTAATCCGAGAATTCAATCTAATCGAAAATGGATCCTTAATTAAGGAACGCGTCTCATAACATTGCCTCTAAGCAAAGTAAACCATGTCCTCATGATATCCTATAACTTTTCCAGCTTTTACCACAAACATAATGAAAATAAAGGCGTATACTCCCTAGAAAAACTAAAATTTCTCCAAACCCTATACCCATAATAGTACAACAAACGCACTAAATCAGCGTGGCACACGTCACCACCGCGACCCAGATAACGAAGTAATTGGCGAGCCTTGATCTGCGCAAGCGCAGGCGCCGCCATTACCGACGCATTTTAAATACCCGCCATTTTATCCTAATTGGAGGGAAATAGGCCGAGGGACATGAGAAAATAGTGTGTGATACTGCTGCAGAAATTAAGTGGCTCAACTACATTGTTTGAATACTATGTGACTTTGTTTGAAACGGTTAAAATAGTTTAAGTGCGGATTGAACTAGTTTTAAGTAGGTGGGAAAATACTGACGATGAGGTATAGGTACTGGCAATTTTTTATTGGTGAAGTTGATTTGGGTACTAAGCTTTAGTAAGCGTTAATTTATTTACGAAGCGAGAGTGAATTTTATTTTTTATTACTCATGAAAAAGTACTTCGAAAACTAGGCAGTACAGGAAAACAGACTGTCTATAAATGTAGTATTTGATGCATTAATAAACAAGATTTTACTACCTACAACTGCTTTGTAGTGTGGGTGAAAAGAAGGCGAATCGTGAACCGCGGTCAAGAAACTGTGTCGAATGGCTTAACCTATACAGAACCAAGAAAAGTCACAATATCTTTTACCTACTCAATAAAAACTTGACGAGGAATGAAGAAAACAAAACTATCATACATTATATAAATATACTATCAATAAATAACTTGCACATATCTACACACCACACACTCATGCTAACCGACCTTTTATGAAGAACAAAGTTGTATACTGACCTGAAAATATAAAAAGAATATAAAATTAATACATATTATTACAAAATAAATAAGTACATAAGTAACTATGTAACTAGAACTACTAAATATTTAAACAATATGTAAAGAATTTTTGGAGTTATATATTTTACATTATAATAAGTATTTAAAATATTGTGGTCTAAAAAAAAATTCACTTAAATGATTTTGTTCTTAAACTGTTCTATCAACAAATAAATTATATTATTTAATTGATATAATAACCTCATCTTGAACGCGTTATTCTGCCACTGACGTGTATATTGGTAAGAAGTTGTTAACCTGACATTTAGGCTGAACCTACGCTAGTCTATTAACGTGTTCAGTTTAGCCACAGTTTAACTAGAAACGCATCTGTAATCGTGGTCGAAATGACAGTATAATTGACGCACTTTCTCATGGGTGACAAACTCATTGAAAGTGTTATTAGTGTATTTTTTCTTGAAAATAAATAGCCATATTTTCAAAAAATATTTTTGTTATGTTGAACCAACTAATGTATGTCAATTGCCAAATCGCCAATTTGAACAATAGGCGACAATTTCACTGATGGTAAGGTTTGGTTATCGTTCTTGTTACTCCTTAAACTCAAAAAAATAACAAGCATAGTTTAAATGGATTCAATTAAACTAGTAATTTCTATATCGATATACTGGCACGTTTCTAATGAAGCAATAGTTAATTGATCCGATTCCTGATCTTAGAATATTGAATAAAAATAATATCGATATCAAGTACTTAGCAGCGTCGATTAGCATCGACTGCATATCGGAGTAGGCATCTAAGAACAAGTGCACACTTGCGACTTTATACGAACGCGCATAGTCGCACAGATTTTCAGTCATACAGTGAATGATTTTGATACTGGGATTTATTTTAGAAGGCCTATTTAAGAAGGGTGTTGCACTACTGAACCCTGATAACTAAACTGATAGGATTATTAAATTGCAATTTTACCCAGACACATATATTACGATTCTGCAAGATTTTGTCTTGCTGCTTGAAGTGTTATATTTTTGTCAGAACAGTATTATTAATACTGCAATAATTTTCATTGTTTTCATCGTCCAATAAAAAACACCAAAGTATATCCCCGTCACTCAAAATCGCTATAGCATAGGCTACCTTATCAATATTTATACACCACGCAGAACGAAAGCATGCAATTTACCGACATTTTTTATCATAAAATGGGCGTGGCTAAATGTTTAGTCACAAACACGAGACATGTGTTCCGAGGCATAAGAGTCACTCGCTACCAATTTGAATATTTCTGCATAAAATCTATTAATTTAAGGCACCACTTTGTTGTGAGCTAAAAGTATAAAGACAGCTGCAAAGAAACTTACTATTATAAGCACAATGATCAACACGTTGTTTCTATTTAATTAATTCGAATCTATTTACAAGCGAATTTCAATGGAAAATAACGTAATTTTGCCACATATTTTTTGAATAATACAAGTAATTTAAGTGAACATAAATCGTGTTAGTTGAATAGAGTTTATTCAATTAAAGCGCACAGGATATCGTAAAGAATACGAAATTACATACCTACATCGTATGTAATTGTATATTAATTGCTTTATTCGCTTCTAGATTAGATGACTTATAAGTCTGCGTCCATTTCCGGCCATTAGTATACAATAACAGTATTTGTAAAAAGTTTTTATTTATTTCTGTCGCTTATTTTAAATCTATTTATAGGATGCAAATAATATTAAGTCTTAAAATGAAGTATGTTAGGTCTGTTATTGCATAACACCGACCGTGCGTATAGGCTGAATGATGGACGCATTTTGGACAATGTCTGGACACCTCCAAAACACATTGTCCAATACTATTAAAAAAAACTATTCACACGTGGAGTAGTGTCTGCATAAAAATCTATGAACGCTATTAAAAATAGAGGAAAAAAAACTGTCTGTTGCCACGATAACTTTTTTGGGTAAACAATTATTTTATAGAATTCGAAAGGCTGTATTCAGACAGCTTGCACACCACATAAAATGTGTCGTGTCTCTTACTCCAAAGTAATCTAATGTTAAATCAGTAATCGGTTTTTGAAGTTCTTCCTTAAAAACAGAATGGATAGAGATACTTTGACGCATATTGATAAGTATAATAAACGTTTAATAATACTATCGTATAGAATAAAATAAAATATAAACAAACAATAATCAACCAGATCATCTGACGATAAAGTAAAATTATTGCGATTGCAAATAGTCTTTGTTTTATATCCCTTTGTTTGCTCATTCATAAACTTGCATTAGCAACTAAAGAATGTCATTCATGAATCTATCACGTGCACTTTACTTAGTAAACAAGTTTTACATAAATAAATCTTTACTAACGATATCAATAAGGTAGCGTGTTAATTATTTTAAATCATTTTAATAATTATGTCGGTTGGTATATTTGTAATTATTTCAACACTATTTATTTATAGAGTAGGCGCCGCCAGAACTATAAAGTCGGTTGTTATATTTAATTGTATCCGACGTTGATGTCAAAAGTAATTTAGGTAAGTACCTAAGAGTAGCCCATGATACAAATAACGTATTGAACTTTTACGCATATAACAATTGTGTTAATAAAGTAAAAAAAACTGATAAAACTAAAAAATAAAGCGCCCACGTTCAAACCCGTGTCCACGCACTAGTGTTACAATTTCTATGCAGGCAGTACCAACCACACAGCGCGCACAATATGTCCGCGTACATTCATCATCATAAGTGCCGCTATACACGCGCAACAAAGCGACGCAACACGACGCGACACGACAAAGCGTCGGACGACACAGCGACACGATTTGTAACTACACCTAAATATTGTATTGTTATTTATTACTACCATTCTACATTTCGCTTGTATGCCTGATTTAATAGTATTTTCAACGGGGATAATTCTTACGTGAATAATAGATTGTAAGGATCTAGGGTAAAGGTAACAATGGATAGGGTAGCAGTAATTTTCGTTTAAATTGTGTTGCCTTAAAAGAGTTAAATGGGTATAGAAACATGGTCTATGATTAAATGGTAGCGGCCAGTTATGAGGAGATATGGTTCGTTATTTAAAGTGTTATACAGGAACTGAATATGCTTTGAATTTAATCAGGTAATTGAGCAAGCTGAGAGATCCATGCATGAATAGCAATAACAGATTGGTAAGCTAACGTCACAAAAGCACTTCTGTCATTCAATTCCTCTTTAAAACGTCAACGACAAAACATGACTACCCAATTAATTTACAACACTGAAATTCATACGATAACTGAAAATTAAACGCTGACACAAATGATTTTAACCAGCTTTAAATTCCGAAACAAAGGCGAAAATGTCCGCTACGTACGAACAGTTCACGCTTTGTATCACACATTCACACCGAAGCGAACCGTTGAATTCCCCGCGATTATATCGTAAAACTTTACATTGTCGATTTATATGTATCACCTCTCTTTTAAACAAGCAACTTTAGAACAGGACAAAAGCAGGAGAGTGCATAAAATTAAATTGGATGCGATAATTAACATGGGCTGGTTTAAAGTAAACAGAGGACATAAAGAACATCAGATCATGATTTTCGGGCAAACAACTCGCGGCTATGGACAATGCTAAAGTCATTTTCAACTTTAATTTCAGGGAATAAGCTATGTTTACGTTCGTTAAGTATGTAGAGATTTTTCGACCTGATTTTTAACGTGTCACTATAATTGGTTCCGAGACGAGTAGTCGATGATTGACGCGTAATTTTGACGCTGGCCCACCATTACTTGCAGTTTCGCGAAAAGATTTTATTGGTACACGTATCGATCACAAATTTTTATTTAGTTTCTGTCACATTGTACGGTTATTACGGAGATTGAATTTATTATCTTCGCCGTCGCGTTCGATGCAATAAAAGTTAATGTAAAGCAGTGGAGTTAAATTAAATTGCCGATTCAAATCATTCAGATATCCTCTTGGTAAATCAATAATTGAAAAGTTTAAAGATTTTTTTAAACATTTACAACATAAAGCAAGTATTGATTTACTCAGAACTGACGGCGCTTTCAACTTGTGTAAGCCAGCGGCGCATTCACAATACTGATTTAACAAAAGCTATTATAAATACTCGGTAATAATTTCTACCAATTATATGTTTAATGTCATGGTGTTCGCAAGCTCCGATCGTAATGATGAACAAATTGAATACATCATAAAACTTTCAAAATAACTGTATAATTAACACTACGCAATTACAGTGACAGTTTGTCAGTGAAAAAAGCATTTTTTGGGACACAAGATGATATTCATCACACACGCCCCGAGAAGATAATTCGCGAACAATTTGCTTGGTTTATCAGTACGTAATTATCCGAAACGCGTACGTTAATGAACGGTTGCGTTGCGCTGCGGTGTGAGACACGGCCTATAGCGAGATGCACCTTGTTTGATGTTAACATAGTCAGATAGGAGTTAAACTAACATTCTTAATATTTATCCTGTGTCTAATTTCCTGTGAAAGGAGCAAACTGCAGGAGCAGTGACTTTTCAACAGCTAAGTAGATTTGTAATTATGATAACATCGAGAAAGCTCATCAAAAATGAACCTTTCAATTTCTCATGCATAAAACTAGTTCTATACAGTTTGATAAAGTTTTTATCAAATGCGTTTATAACTATTCCCATGAAATAATTTCCGACCCCACTCGCTAATTTACAAAAATTGCACCAAACACTAATATATAGCAACTCTTGCGCATCTTCGCGTAAGAATAATGTGGACGGACCGCCGGCGTGTTATTAACCTGTGAATTATGGCGTTGACACGTATAGTGTCGGCGGGAAAAATATTACCCACAAAAGTGATAATTAGCCATGAAATCTTATTTCCGCGAAACGAGGAAAGTTGATTGTGTAAGCTATTAATTAAATGAGGACTAGAAGGGACGCTGCAAAAAGTTCGGTGCACTTCTTTTTTCTTTTTTGTACCGTTGGAGTAGTATGGACTTGCTTTGGAAGTTTTGACTTTAATTTGAGTGGTGGTTTGAATTAATGGTACTTGTTTTGAAAGTAATGAGATGTTTTTTGCATATTTTTTTTTATTTTTGTTCGAAATAGAAATGTTGTACCTTCTGATAGTGCAGGCTGCTTTTCAATGACTATCACTTGCATTACTATCTAAACTCAACAAAACCAAATAAATTTACGCTAACGACGAAATAAACAAGTGACACAAAAGCAATTAACATTTATATCAGACAACTATTTAGCTTCCATCAATTTGTAGTCAGCAGTTTGTATTCAAATGACAGTAAAAACTCATTAGTTGAGATCGGTGACAATTTACCTAAGTTATTGCTTGTCAACCGTGGGGGGTACAGCTGATGTGTCTACTGTCTACCTGTCACCTTACAGAATGTAATATTGTGTGTTCTAATTGAACATGTGATAGTTGAAAAACAAAAGGTGAATATGTAAAAACTGCGTAATTAAAGGCTGTATACATTTTCATGGAAACTTTACAGCTGTCCGTTTTTCTTTGGTATTTAAATGGTTTGTTGTGAGATTATGTTGCTTTGTTTGTTTTATGTCATAGTTTTATGAGTTCAATGTGACGTGCTGGCTTCGGCTGCATGTCATCCTACTAGAGAGGATCATCTTAATGACAAAAGCAAAATAATGAGGCAATTTCGGGATCTACATATACATACAATATGAAGCTTGCGCTTTCTGCGCCTTATTAAACCAATTTATTTTACTGCCAAACTAGCACCTTAGAAGCTTTGCAATATACATATAGCAAATACTGAAATGTTTGCATCCAGGTGAATCCCTTTATTGATTTCGGTTTCTCATAACTGACGTTATAAGAAGAGCTCGTGGCTAAGTCAAAGCCGCGCGGATCGATCGATCATAAGGTTAAGCAACGCTTGGCGCGGTCGGTCCGTGGATGGGTGACCATCTTGTCATAATGAGTTCTTCCGTGTTTCGGATGGCACGATAAACTGTAGGTCCCGGCTGCCATTTAAACATCTTTGGCAGTCGTTACGGGTCGTCAGAAGCCAGAAAGTCTGACAACCAGTCTTACCAAGGGGTATCGGGTTGCCCAGGTAACTGGGTTGAGGAGGTCAGATAGGCAGTCGCTCCTTGTAAAACCCTGGTACTCAGCTGCATCCGGTTAGACTGGAAGCCGACCCCAACATAGTTGGGAAAAGGCTAGGCAGATGATGATAACTGACGTTATAAGTAATAGTGTAACCATAAAATTTGTTTGGTTCCAGGATATTAGAGGAATCTGAATGGTTACACAATCTAACCCAGGCTACTTCACTATCTGTCTAAATGATTATCAACGATAAGCGATTACAGTACGTAGGTGCTGAATGACAATCTGAACACCATAAAGTAACTGATAAAACCTGTTTGCAGATAGATTAGTAAGTAATTAGTAAATTATTATAGGTATTTTGTAGTTGATCTTTTAAGTTTTACTTGGAATATTTGTATTTCAATTCCGGGTCACTGAGGTAGGTTTATTATTAGGTTTTTGCATCATGACTATTTCTATTTTACAAATATGCTCCATTGACAAAAATATAAATAGCTATAAATAAGTTGTTACTGGTTCAAGTTATAGACTATTATAATTACTTCCGTTACAAATAACGGTACCTTAGGTAGCTTTTTAATACATAGATATAAGAATAGTGTTGCTATGTCAAAGATGTTTAATGTTCTAGAAATAAATAGATCTAGACAAATTACAAACGTTTCTGTGTAATACTAGTATGCATATAATAATATAAATAGACAATTACAGCATATCTATATTAACAAACAATACTATAAACCACCAGTCTTACACCAGTTCCGGGTCACCAAATCTATGCAACACCACCAGTCATTTACATCTACTATAATGAATGGACACTCGAGTGCAATTAAATAATTACATAGTAATATATGCGCAGGAACTTTACACGTACATAAATATGTAATGAGATAGGAAAACATGGGTTCTGTCACACTGTTGTGGCTGGGAGAAACTGGTTCTTGTAGTGATTGTTTATTATAGCACTTGATATAATTTAGTGTACTGCTGATTTTAATAATGGATGGTCAGGTGAGCAAATTTTGGTCAAGTATCTCATGTATTCTAAGTTTCAATTTCGATATGTTTAAAATTGAATAAATCTATGTGTTTTTTTGTAAATATTTGTTTAAGTTTCATCCAACAACTTATTTTTATCAACGAATGTTGGTACCTGTTTTACGAAGATCTGGATGCTTTAATTAAGCAAGATAATAAACTCAATAATGTGGAATGTTTGTACAAGAAAACTAAGTAGGTACGGTATATGATTCATTATCACCAATTTCAATTAAACTAATAAAATCTTTTTTAGGGTTCCGTAGCCAAAATGGCAAAAACGGAACCCTTATAGTTTCGTCATGTCCGTCTGTCCGTCTGTCCGTCTGTCCGTCTGTCACAGCCGATTTACTCGGAAACTATAAGTACTACAGTGATGAAATTTGATGGGAATATGTGTTGTATGAACCGCTACAAAAATATGACACTAAATAGTAAAAAAAAGAATTGGGGGTGGGGCCCCCCATACATGTAACTGAGGGATGAAATTTTTTTTTTCGATGTACATACCCGTGTGGGGTATCAATGGAAAGGTCTTTTAAAATGATATAAAGTTTTCTAAAAAACATTTTTCTTAAAGTGAACGGTTTTTGAGATATCAGCTCTCAAAGTCGTAAAAAGTATGTCCCCCCCCCTCTATTTTTATAACTACGGGGTATAAAATTCTAAAAAAAATAGAGGTGATGCATGCTAATTAACTCTTTCAACGATTTTTGGTTTGATCAAAGTATCTCTTATAGTTTTTGAGATAGGTTGATTTAACTGTAATTTACGGAACCCTTCGTGCACGAGTCCGACTCGCACTTGGCCGGTTTTTTTATATTAAAACGGAGTGCGAATAACTGCTACATTATTTTGCATATAACTCAAATAACATAAGATTAAAACATATTGTTTTGTCAACACAAGTCCACAGCGATATCGTCGTGATTGATTAAATCGTCGCGACCTGCGTCTGCGCCGCTTTCTACTTATCGAAACTCCGAAACGCCCATGCAAGTAGCTTTATTGATTTTTCTTTTTCGATTTATTTTTATTCGATATTCGATTTATTATATCGAGTGATACTCCCGTTGTTTTTAACCTTTATACTCCATTGGTGATACCTAAATAATTTGTTTTATTCTGATTCTGTCCCAGAAACACTTTGTAGTGCATTTGTGTGTAACTTATACTAATATTGGTTATTGTAATTCAAAACTATCTACACGTGGATAGCTCAGGAAAATCCATTGCGTAAGCAAATACAGTTCAAGTTTAATTGTGAAACAAAATAATACAAAGATAATTTAAGGATACGTGGAAATTTTACATAGATTCCAAAACAAAAATCAAGAACGAAATATCCTTTGAATGAGAATGTCTACTTCAACTCCCAACTAACATTACAATTTTTACCAAAACCTCTAGCAATCAAAGTCCCTTGCAATTTCTAACGAAAGCCCCTTTATAAATTGAACTACACCTAGCCCTTTTCCAACTACCAGACCAGACTGTAAGGCGACAAAATTCGTATGAAACCGCAGTAAAACGTCACAGCGTCAGCAATGACATAAACGTCATATAATACGAAAGATTTTATGACACCGTGCAGGGTGTGTAAAACTTAATATTTGCCCACCTAAGAGGTGAGGCCCAATGTAGGTGGTGCGTGTTGACATAAACAGATATTGTAGATAGCTTGGAAAACTGGGAACTGGGATATCTTAGGAGAGGATCAAACCGTCTGCTTTAAAAGGTTTTTGATCAGAAAATCGGAGAGCAATAGATATAATGGAGGTGCATGTTTTTAAACAAAAAACAAGCAGTGGATGTAACGATAAAGAATATTAATACCAGTTATTAAGTTGCAAACAAAAGATCTGTTACCTGACAGCCTAATGTAAGAATATTATTCTAAGTATGTTGCAACTCTCGGCTTATGCCGTATGTTGACTTTGTTAAACGATACAATTTCGATTGAACACCCTACCAAGACATCCTCAATAAGCAATCCATATTACCCAAGATTTACACACATTTGTCGATTGTCAAACATATCGACTTCTTACCAATAACATACGTTGGCAGGACAAACAACTTTCATCAATGTATTCGAAAACATAATAACATCTTAATAAGAGGACGAATATATCGTGGGTGGCGTGTGGCCAGTTCCAAGCTTTCGACACTAGTCGTTTCACCTCGATCGTCGCAATCGATTTTTATTCGCATCACTTTCGATGTATCGATTTGGTAAATTGCATAGAATTTATGAATGAGAGTATGAATGGAAAAATCTTTGTGGAATTTCACATTGCAAAATAGATTGTTGCGTTAGGATTAATGCAATGTTAGCATGGTATTTGTCCATAGATTACAATTTCTATCTGAATCAGTCTTTATATCAACTACTTTATTTCGATCTGATTGATAAATGACGAACATACCAGTACAATAAATAACATACGTCGTAATATAATTCCACGTAGGCCGTCAATAGTCCAAGTAACATTTAGCTATCAAAGAACAGTCATACCTGCCAACATTTTAATGTACATTTAAATTGATGATCCTTTAACCGTGAATTAATTATTATAATTGATTTATAAACTACTAAGATACTGGCACCATAAATTCAAATTTTAAAGTATCTGCTTAACCAAATTGGTATAAAATAATAACACAAATGACAGTAACCGTTGTTAAAAATTAGGCTCATATTTTTCGCTAAACTATCGACGCTCATGTAAGGTTCCATATAAAGAGACTCGGTAAGTTTGACTAATGATACAGAAGTCTAAAAACATCTCTATCGTGAGATATGAGTACAAACTTGCTAAATAGCTATCGCCAAAAATAATGCTAATCATGAGCAAATAAACAAAATAGCCATTAACAAAAATAACGTGATCATTACTTACTGAGAGACAAAATGAGCAAAAAACGTAGCCAATGAAAAGGACCAAAGTAAATAAATAATTAAGTAATTAAAAACCTAGGAGTGTTTAATAAAGAACTTATAGCGTACCCGATGTGGGTAGCGTGTATAATTTAAAATTGCCATTTTTTTCCGTTGGCAACCCACGGCCAGATTAGTCAGTATTTCGACATTCTCGGCCCACATGCGCTGGTTATTAACATAAAACGCTACAATTCATTGTGCAATAAACGCGAAATGCGATTTTATCTAGCGACAAGACGGCGACGTAAAATTCACCGACGTGTTTTTTCGACAAAACCAATATTGGTTTGTTTGCACCAGCCCTTCGAGCGGGCGTTTGAACAAATGTTTGCCCAGCCTTTTCATTTATGATTTTGTTCTCGCCAGATGATAGATTTTATTTTTAACGCGTCGAAAATCAATATCCTGCAGGCTCAAATAAGATAGACAATGTTAAATAAGGAGGAAATACAATTTATATTTTGTAAATGATTCAAATGATCAGAGTAGATGAGGTTAGGATAATGGACTTAAAGGTGAACAAGAATTTTAATACATCAACAGCGAAATAACATAAACCGTAACAAGGTTAACGATAATTCAGTCGTTATCTACTAATCGTTATTACATTTAAACTTGCAACATTTATCACAAGTACCACCTAACAACTTAAGTTTGGCCAAACGTTGGCGCAAGTTAGACCAACAAACGCTACTATCGGAAGCCCGTATTTCAAGCGACATATAAAACGGTGCATATATTAAAGTTTTCAACTTCATTGTACATTTACACCCCCACAATTGAATTTTACGATCCCCGTGTGAATATTTCAATAGTCATTACGAGTATATTGAATTTTTATGCACTTTTTTATTCACAGGCACTCGAAGTGTTAAGCTGTAAATCTTCCGCAGAAATAGCGGCTGAAATGCAATAAATTCTTTAAGCCAATTGGCTCATTTCATCGCCGAGATTGTTAAAGTAATTGGAGTGCAGATATAATAAATTCATCAAATGAAAGATACGTCAGCAAATTGATCGAACAATTAAACTGAGCGTATCGTACTTCCAGATAAAAACGTGAAAAACGTGATTTTGGACTCATTCACAAACGAGATGACATTTTTAGACACAAAAGCAGTGCAACGAACAATGCGTTCACTGCATACCAACGTACGCCCATACAGGTCCCAATTCCCGGAGCAAGGGTCACATCCCGAAAAACTCGAAACATAACTGCACCAAGCATGCGCATAACGAAGCTTTAGCTTAAGCCATCAGATAGCACAACCTGAATGTACAGCCTCTGCTAACTGCCACAAAAACAATGTCCACCACACTGGTTTACAGATAATATTTCAGATGAAACAAAGCTCATACAATTTTACCAACCGACAAAGCGGCATCGCAAATCTCATTTGCAGACAACAAACAGATAACTATCTCATTCTTTCAACAATGGCCGGTAGGCTCATAAACAGAGCCTAATTAGTAATATTCCGAGTGCATTGTGGTATCTTAACAAATGGACAATAAGATGGAAGCGTGGTTATCTAGGGCGATAAGGGCGCCGCGCCGGGGAGCGACAATTATCAGCCAATGACGTTTGCTTGGTGCGTTTTCGCGGAGCCCGGCCGTGCGAAAATGTGGAACCGAAAATCGCTTTGTGCACTTACCATTGCGGCATAAACCTGAGTTGATTTAAGTTAGTTGCGAGAGCAAGCACCGTTGAAAGTTGCTCGCTGGGTTGGATCGCTCGTGTAAGCTTACGCGTTCGAGTTGAGATAGGATCGTGGTCGGAATACGTAATGGTCGGTAGTGCTCGCCCATGTAGCTCCCGCTTATTGTTCCAACTCTTGTCCGGCGTAGAACGTAAATTGAATAAGTGAGTCCTAGAAAGCTGATATACGGCGGCACGGATTAGACTTTCTTTGGCTAAATTGGACTCTAAGTCATAACTTGATTTATTGGCACTGCATCGATGCTTGATGTGATATGTTTTCCTGTTCAGCTGACGCACTTTATGTACGTGCGGATTTTCAAAATCTGTAGTCAAGAGGCAATCAATAAGACGTGTTCATTGGCACCAAAAAAGGCTTTATAATTGACTCATCGCTCTGATCTGGTGACAAGCAGCATGCTGGAGAATCTTTACTGCCTAGGCTTGATTTAGTGGATTTCTTTGTCTGCCAGCTCGTATTATGGGAATTATAAGCTGTAAACTGCTGCACACCTAATACAGTCATTGCTATTATAGCTGCTATCTACTAGAGAACACCTTGACCATTAAATGTATGAAATGGGTGTGGCATGAAAGGTATAAAATAACAGAATTTAAAAGAAACTTAATATCATCGTGCACTAAAATTATGGAAACGACAAATGCGTGTACAACTAGGTTATACGCATGCCACAATAACGAATACGCATTTTATGCTAACTTCAAGTAATTGATATGTAGCGAAACGCGGGATCATATAAAAGTGCTTTTTAATTCGCGTAAAATTAGCTTTATTTTTAATCAGCGAGCGACGCCACCGTAAAATGCCTGTTATTAACACTTTTGTTAAGTCCCGGTTAATTGCTTGTGGCGTTTTGTCTTTATCGAGCGTGTTATTTTATACAATAATGTTCGATTAACATATTTTATTAATGAAAAGAGTAACTTTAATAATATTTTTGGAATGCCGATCGGTTACGCGTTAAGATTTTTTATAGTTGAACGCAGTCCTATGAAGCCTTTTTTTCAAAGGGCATGTCACTGTTAGCTTTTCTTGTAAGAAGCTGACTGACTTCACGAAGAGAGAACGTTTCTATATAATTGAACCTTTGCTGATATCAGAATATCTGAGATTAATTATATTGCTAGACTACAGCCATACCGCTTCAATTTCCCCTAATCTGCTACATATTTTATTTCACTTAGCGGAGCACTAAAAAGCGGAATAGAAAAAGTGACAAATGACGTCATCACACAACTGGTTCAACCAGTTGTTTAATGACAGTTGTCGCATTCGCAGCTATATTAATATTAGCGAAGTGCGCTCTGGCACTGACGAATGGGAGGAAAATGATTAAGTGCCAATTTGCAATGAGCTACTGACGACGATGTGTAGTAAAGCCTCCACTAATGCACGTGCATTATAAGCTCAATAAGCGAGAAGATTCGTCATTTCTCTGACTTAGTTCAGTTAAGAAGTTGTAAGTATACAATTCGGATCCTTTTGGATCACTTCATTTAAAACTAACATCCACTGATTAGAATTATTCACTGTTTTCTTCAATCAAATATATTTATCTGTTATCGGCAATCTAATTTCATTCTTCTATGTCCATTTAAACAGCAGACAACAATATGACGACACAAAATATGGCCATCAAAACATCTTAGTCTTAACTAGCCATTACCGACGCTGATGTTTTTACGATTGCTGACTAAATCGCGATTGCCTTTGTGCCCTGACAGTCGCGTTGTCAGTTGTTTCACTGACAACCAGTTACATAATAAGTCCGTGTCATTGACAAATGAATCTGTCCTATAGGGATGTCTCAAGGGTTTCTGCCGGAAATTGAGTTTTGAGCCACAAGGAGTATTGAGTTTTAAGCTGTCAATACGGTGAGGGTATTGTGAGGCAGGATTGTGGCTCAATTTCCTATCTGTCTTACGCAACGGATTTTATACTTACATTCGCTGTCGAAAATGGAATTTCCGTTGCAAAGTGCTGCGTTTTAGTCAAGTTATGCACTTGTAGTTTAAACAGATTGGAATCGGGCACTACATTTTTGGTGCAGATTTTGACAATCGACTTTTTAAGTGCTTTTTCTTTTCAGTATATTAGGTGCATGCACAGGGTTTTGAAGTAGTTTAATTGTTGTACTTTTTATTAAGCCATTTAAGACCAGCCCTTTCATCCAACCGAAAGACGAATAGCATCCCCATCAATTCCGTATCTGCAGTAGTCAACGAACATCGTTTAAACTTTTTATTACAACGCCATGTCATAATGTTACATTACAAGTGAAATGTGTGTTTATTATGAAAACATGAGGCGAAATATTTATTGGCTGAATGATTGAATGACGTTCCCCGCGTACTAAGTACAACGACGATAGAAAGAAAACACCGCACATGAAAAAAATCGTCCCTGTTGCAAATTACGATGGATGTTCAAATTATGTTATGGATTATATGATGAGGCACTAACATATTGTTATTGGTTATTTTAATAAGACATATTTCAAATTAGTTGCGGTTTCTTGTTGCTGCTTTTTCCTTCCATAAGACATTATGTAGCGGCCTGTTCTTTGCTATCTGATGATGTCCCAAGCTACTAAATTGTAAAAATATTTTTAAAACGCTTTGAAGGCTGAAGCTATCTGCATCAGTTTTTGGTCGAGGAATACAAATGTGTCTTCCATAGTAGGCATGTATTGCTCAATCGATCAAGTTTGAGAAAAAGCTATCGTTTCGCTAAACAGTGACAGTTGCAAGCTAATAAACAGTGGGTGGACTGTCTATAATTCAGCACTTTTAAGTCAAAAAATGTCATCAATTGACAACGCATCAACAAGAATATGTCTTCGTTTTCGTAATCATCACTAACAACTTAACTAGGCAACTTACTACAAGTGTCATCAAACAATTATATGTGAAATAACACTGCTAAATCAACCATGTCTCTAAAAACAGCAGGATATTTTTGAAAACGGTTGTCATCATTTTTATGCAATATCATGAAAACCAGGAAAACATCAACTGAAAGCCATAGCAATGTGTCACTTAACTTCTGCAATTCCCTTGAGATAAAGAAAACAATCTACCTGAAAGCTTTCCATTGCGTTTCTCACTGGACCGGAAACTTAGCAGTTTAATACACTTTACATTTAAATAGATCACTATTACAGGGCAGATATGAAAAACTGGAATGGAAAATGGTATCGAGTTGAAAACAGTTGGAATAATTGCCTCAGATTAAATACATCGACGTATAATTTTAACTATTTATACTTGGATAAGTACGATCCTCAAATATGACTCACCACTAAGAAACCTTCAGAGTTCAAGCAAAAAAACTTAACAAGCACCTGACATTTTTTACTGAATTCCGACAAAAACATTATCATCTTCCTTCAAATATATTACGTACTACAATCAGCTGTCTTCAAAATTAACAACCGGTCCTGCACATAGTACACAAAAATCGATACAATACAACATCGATCAAGAATCGATTGGTCCGATTATCGGTAATTTCGTTACGAGCCAAAAACTGGGCCCAAATACCTGCGTTACAGCCTGAGTGAATACTTCTATAATGAAATGACAATTACCTACGACGAGCAAGCGGATTCCTTGCGACCTTACTGAACTGAGGACCGTATCTTCGAAGTGAGCTACCATGTTTTCACGATGACGTATCATTTTGAATAAGGAAAGTGGCCTTATTGGATTGAATTCCAAGAAATGACACTATATGATAGAATCGAAAAAAAATAGACACCAAATCCACGACCACCACACAGTCTAAATGCAAAGTTGCTCGTTTTTGCAGGGACGTTCCTGCAATAGAAAATCTAAATCTACTGCTAAGTACTGTAATTACTGTTCCGGGGAATTTCCTGGGGTAATGGAGAACTATTGCATTACTCGCCTCGCTCCACAGTCAATTGGACAAAAGTACAGATCGTTCACGACCACGTATTTAGCGCGTAGGTGCTCTTTTTGTATTTTGTAATTTTCTTTCGTGGAACCATTACCACTGGTAGGGGCGAGCATTTATCGACCGTTCGATTGTTTTATAAATAAAGGCGACCGCAAAAAATACTATCGATCAATCGTGCGAAAGTCAGGCGATGGGACCAGATAAAGATATCCCACTGGAATCTCATCTTTCCAACTCAAGATTTAAGATGTATTTCTCATTGTTCTTCACTTAAGGGCATTACTCGCCGTAAGATGGGGCAGCAGTCAAAAACCTACCTTATAATCATTAATGAAGGTTTATTTCTGATTGGAGTGCAATGACGTCATATTCGTGCGTCTACGAACGTGAAAGATTTTATACGCGAGCTGTCCAAACATTTTATACTTTCAAATCTGTGCGCTTATCTGTAGTGATGATCTGAAGAGTGTTATCTTAGCCGGATCAGCTCATGGGAGGTTCCTTAGATCTTTATTACATGGACCCGGTGTGGTGCATCCACACAGCTACGTTTTATTAAGTAATAATGAGCACCAATTACAATTCTTTGAATGTTAAGACATTTCTAACGATGCGATAAAATCGAATTATAGCAATGTTGGCATACATCGAATTGCGATCGAATCCGTTGAGTTATTTGGATTTCGTAACTTGATTGGCATCCTATAAGTATTTATAATTAGATATGCAGTTATATGAGATACTTATCAGTTAGTGGCCAATAGTAAAATTTCTAGATATCCATCTTTGCCAATCCAACGACTCAGCATGTAGATAGGTATTTATTGACAGCAAGACTTGGCATTACCAAAGCTTAAATAAAAGATTCTGGTATGAGGTTCCATAATGTAAGTTCTCCCAAAAGCGCTTTAGATTCCGCTAAGGACTACTTGGTGTCTGAAGATGGTTAGTAATGTAAAGAAATAGAAGTATAGAAATGTACTTTAGTTTCAAAAATATGTAACTACCATTTTCTGAGATTTTATAAAAGCTTTCTATTTGCAAATGCAGGAATTATGAATCTTAAAGTTTCTGATGGTGTCTTAAGGCAAATTACATAACCAAAGATATTTTACGTGCCGAAACGCAAAGCACGCAAACACAAACGCAAACACAACGCAAACACAAACGCACCCAAATAACTCTGAAAGACACTTGTAAACATAGGCTTTATCGTTAATCAAAAATAAAATGCATAAAGATCGAATCAGCGGTCATAAGCTTTTTAATAGGCAGTTAAAATGTTTGCAACTCCGCGCTAATGAGCACGGTCATAACAATAAAGTATGAAGTACATAGCTTTTTGCTTTTATTTCCAAACAATACGGTCATTTGTACTACAAATAAGTATTACAGAGTATTTTTATCGTCGTATGAAATCTTTTAGTTGACGATACAGGTAGTTGTACCGGAGTTAAAATAAAATATCACTTGGTTTGCTATCTCCGATTATTTGTTTTTCAGTAATCTTTTCTAAAATGACAGGTATATATTTATATAAAGACATCTTCTCTATTTTCACAACCCGCATTGTTCTTAGTTCCTGTACTAAGTCCTTTTGTAGCTTCATCTTTGAATGTCTCTTCAAAACCATACAGTGTGTGCAGGCCCTGCTTCAGAACCGCTCATATTTTGATTCCCCGTCAAATTATGCTATTGTGTCCATTGCTCACTTTATTCAGGTACGTCAACATGATGACATGTTTATTGGTGACGGCTGATGGCCGATCCCCGATCGAAGATAAGATTATATTCAGAGCATTTCGGCGAAAACCTGATGAAGGATCATAAATAATTTGATTGTGCCGGATAAATATGGATTTTATAGAATAATGGGGGAATAAGGATCGCAATTGATCTGTCTGTGGTTTGTAGACTAGAGAGTTATTTAGGTTAATGATATATATTAGCTACATAATCTATTAGAGGAACGAAAATTTACTGTTGTCAGGAAGTATTCTAGAGAATGAAGACCAGTACCTACCACTGCTCTAAAAATATTTCAAAATCGCTGAAAATCATCGTGGATATTTATCGAAGAAAACTTTTAACTACAGCAGGTGCACATTAGTCAACCTGCCTTCAAGAGCGCTGGAACTCGGAACTAACTGCCATTACTTCGCGAACTTTGCCTTCAAGCTTGTCGCGCCTCGCAGAGGAACTTACAGTTAAGCAGTATCTATTCGGATGTCTAATGTAGTTTATGTAATCACCAAACATTCAAGCTTTAATTAAATGGTACGGTCAGGATCTAACAACTACATATACATTCATAATGAAAAAGGTTCTAATTTGAACACCTGGGTCTGTTCAAGCTATAAGCAGAAATAAACAAAAAACAATAACCTCCAAATAATTAACTGCGTCTCATCTCCTAATCCCAATTGATTTGGCCAAAACCTCAAAATGGACATACAAGCTTTTCTAACGGCTGAATGAAACTTTTAGTGTCGCAGCGTGTTTACATAGTGAAAAGAGGGTTAACGTCCAAAAGCCGTGTGCAAAATAGTGATGTAAGCATGACTCAAAAACGATCGACACAAATGCCCTTTTCTGAAACGTAACGGTAAAAAGTTTCAAAGTTATCATAAATATAAATTAAGCGTTATTTATTGTTGTATTAATTATGTATATGACAAATGTCCAAAGTGGTAAGTGTGGCGTGTTAGCGAAATTGTTAGAACAACAATATTTGTGGCGCGGCACCTTTTTGTATCGCCCACTGTGAGCAGGCGGCATCAAGGATGTATGGCCCAAGTTACGAAAGACTGAAGCAATATTTGCCGGATTTGAAATAGATTTTTAATTAAGTGTTTTTTTGGAGTTGCGGCCATGCAAATGATTCAGATTAGCAAGAATTTTCTCTAATGAATTACAAAAGAAATAAAGAAGCATATTAAGTTGCTAATATGACTCAGTTAAATAAATGGTGCTATCACATATGATACACACAGTTTCATGGTCAGAACTAAAATTGTTCATTACCATAATAACCACAATACCTAACTTGCGGTGTACCTTGCTACATTTAATCAAACTGAGAAGGCTTTGAATGTATAGTACATACTGAATTAGCCAGTAGCACATTACTGCATTGAATAAATTATCCTTCATGGGCACTACCGTTTTTAACTGATGTATTTTATGTTCTTAAAAAAGTATCGCTACTACAGTTGTAAACCCAAGATTTTTATGTTCATATTCACCCAATAAATTCAATGACCCCTCATCATCACTTAACCTTCGTAAAACCAAATAGCCACCTTTCGTAACTTAAACCAAACTAAATGAACAGTCAATTAAGTGTATCGCCTACGCGAACCCGGGACATGACGATCAATACATTCTATAATATTCATTATAAATTGCGTTATATATCAGAATATACCTACACGTTTATAAAGGTCGGCAAGCATTATAAGTTTGTTTGTTTTTTGGTCATTTCCACGTGGCAAGGTTGAATTGGGTCAATGTCAGACTGAGATCATAGATATCTGAATATTTACTGCCTCTAGTTGTTTGAATGCATTATCTGCATAATATTATGAATGCGATTATGTGTGTTTGTGAAGGCATCGTGGTAAAATGGCACACCTTGCTTCTGGCTTGCATGGCAGAAGCATTGAGAATCGTTGAATTCTTTTCTACTGCGTTGTGACATGGTACCTGTTACCGAAGAATTATGAAAAGCAATTTTATAAATTACTTACGAAAGCACCTATTTCAAGACTAAGAAGTGTAAACTATAACAACAGTTCATAATCACCTTTATTTCTTGTCAACTTCTTATAAACTGTTCAGAACAATGCCCATGAAAAAAGCCTGCAGGCTTTACCCGTATGAAAATAAGTTGCAGTAGAAAAAGTTGTTCGTGACAATATCACGTGATGGCGACCATAAGCGAAAATTATCGATAATAATCAATAACTTTCCACAACAAAAAACTGCGATTAACGTATTGATGAAAGCTCTTTGGTCCGACATCCCAACACCTACAAAACAACAGCATACCACCTTTAATATAACAGCAATAAAGTTCAAAATTGATGGCAGAGATATAAACAATAAAAGAGCGGACATTCTCCAAATTAAATGTCAAAAATGAATGAAAAAATGCAATCATCCCGTCAAAGTCCACACTGCAGCGATAATCGTCCACTATAATAAAAATACTTCGACACATATTAGGTTCTACTCTTAAACCAACATATTTTAACACTGCACCATGCAATAGTGCATACATATGCAGATATAATCGATTTACTTACTTAATATAATCGATCGAATAGAATCGATATAACATTGAAGTCTCCTGAGATGTCAAAGCGTGAATAATAATAATTATTAATAACGGCAGCTTTTTCCCATTATTTCTTATTGTGCTCATATTAGGAAAGATGGGATCATAATGATGCAATTACATTAAACGACGACTTATAATGTTTTTACTGATGCAAAAGGCATGTGACAGCCGAAGAATGTAGATAATATGAAATACGATAATAGTGGATAAAATCAATTGCCTTTACTTGCTATTTACACAAATAAGCATGAAGTTTATGTTCCCACCATTAAAGAAGAAAGTTAATAGATAAAATAATTTGTAGATATCTCTCATCTACAATTATCTTAAGCTAATCGCCTTTATCTTTATATCATCAATAATAATCAACAAAAATCGAATTATCGCATCTTGACATTTAACAACAATTAATAAAGATAAATCGGATGAACAATCGATATTATCTGATCGATCTGCACGCACTAGATGCTAGCATTTGTCTCGACATTTAAACAAGGAATTATATCGATATAATCGGTTGAACAATCGATATAATTTTATCGATGTGAACGCACTGGTTATAGCTGGAGGCACCTGTTAACTGTCCTCTACATCATGGTGTTGATGGTGACAGCTTGATGGTGTATAAGATAAATAAGCAAAATGCTAGCTGATGGTCGAAGCTGTAATTGTCCTGGCCTACACGACGAGGCTATTTTGAGGAAAACATTGGTCATCATCATCATCTTTTTATTCGAAGGTATAAGAAATTTTTCATAGTCTTCTATTACAATGTCTCGTCTGAAAGTGTTTTCTTGCCTAGTTATGTAATATATGTATTTAGTTCTGCACTTGTAATAAGACTTCGCTCATTCTGCAACCACAAAATTCATTAACAAACCTACTTACTCATTCTGGATACGATAATTTGTATCAAAGTGCGAATACTTCACTTAAAGATAACATCGTTTAGGCCTGTATTTTATAAGAAAAAAAAACATATTAAAACTAATTTGCATGATTCAATCAACGCTTGCAGATAAATCGGGAAGCTTCGAGAAATTAATGGTGTACCACGAATCGCACCTAAAGGCACCAAATTTCGTACAAAACTTCCGCGTTAAAAGATGCGCCTGCGACAAGTTATAAATTGTGGGCGATAACGACTTTTTTATGTTTCAACGTAATTGTGACTGGTCAGTTTAAATTAGAATGGATGTTACTTTTCTCTCTTCTGCTAATGAAACGCACTAAATATTCAGGCAATCCACCGTCATTTCTATGGTGACGTTCATGACACTGATAAAAGAATATATTTTCATTTCATCATTTATGTAACCAATAATGAATTAAAAACCTAACTGGATGAGATAACCTCACGAACAGAATTATCGATGTCCTGTAGTATAATCATAACTCCAAGGGTTCCATAAAAATGAAATCTAAACTGAACTTCAACCAATCTTAGCCCAAACACGTACAGATCCGGATAGCTATAAAACTCAAGCGCAACCTCATTGTAGGTTCAACAACATCTGACCCGCAATTTTAATCAGTCGATAGCGATGATCGACGATTATTGTGTTAAATTCGATACATCGAGAACGATGGAGTCCCCGTAAGCTGTGCCTCTATTTATTGAATCTGATAGGTAAATTGATGTGAAATATCATCTCGGTGATGGTCGAGTTAAGTTTATGGGTGTCGAGTTTTCTTGGTGGGAACAAAATGATAGATTTTGAGCGAAAATATTATACTTGAGTGATCTGGACAAATCGGAATCTACCTACCGATTCATAAAGGCATTTTGCAAATCTTGGCTTTTGGAACTAGGTCCTCCGTGTCCTTAACTTTCAAAATTTTCAATCAACGGGTACATCAACGGAATAAAGAGTTAAGAATATAAAATTGATAATTTAACATAGCTCCAGGCATAACTGTGGAGTGGACGTTATCATATCTGATAGCTCTTAGTCCTCTGGCTATCTCGTATAATGTTTCATATAAACGGCTAAGCACTTTTCTAGTATTAAACTTAATTCCTTGATAGATATTAATAGTGGCTCGGAGCAATGTGCGCGAATATATGGTTTTAATGAACATGTAGACGATGGTATTGCAAAAAAAAAGTCTTAGTAATTTTCATTCACTTAGACAATATAGATCTCCCCTTACTTTACTATGATGCTCATTACTTTAAACATTATGGAAAATTGTGATCACGTTATTAATCTCTCGTTCCTCCTAAATTAAGTACTCGTAGCTCCTACCAGCACTAGCATTACGAAAGGACTTCTATAAAAGACCAGTGTTCCCAAAACCTCATCTGCAAAGAATTTCGTGTACATTTTTATTTCGCGTGTCCATCGCGCAGTCAGTCAATCTTTATCGACGACGGCCCTTGAATTAACGCCCGAATATTATCATCAAACAAATTGTTTTGCAGTGTTCCCGGTAACACCGAAATTGTTAAGTGCTTACTTTTAGCTTATTTTGCATTTTAACCGCGTCGCCTGTGCCGTGTAATTTTCGTAATAAATCTTGGGGTGTTGACGTTTGATTATGATGATTCTATAGGAAAATGTTATTAAAATAAAGGACTAAAGAAGAGAAAGCTTGATTCTTCTAATGAATACTATTAAATTTTGCTTATATGTCTACAGTACCTACAGCCACAAGTCCAATCTTCATGGTATTGGTGGACATACGAATTAGCTTTTATTTTTGCCCTTACCTAAGCCGAAGACGAATATTGTCGAGCTTCAGTAAAAACTACTCATTTGTTAGTCTTTCTATTGAATCCGTTCAAAACTTAAAACCTAAGTCTCATTTTCCCACACGATTTGCCCCACCGACCTAGTAACCCTGAACCAACCTTCAAAACAACCGCTATAATCAAATTTATCGCGAAACATGAAATAATCTTCGCATTAAAACATAATTTTCCATATTTATGTCACTACCAAAAATCCAATTTCTGACTAAATACGTATTAACATGTGAATTGATGTCCAACGTTTTAATTTCACTTGGTTATGTCAGCGGCTTAATGAAACTACCAACTTAATGTTAAATGTAATTATTGAAAATATTCCCTTTGATGACAAACTCGTTTTGGTTATTTCGTTCGCTCTGGCTTCAGTTAAAATGTTATTTTGCTCGACCCACTGACGTCTGCGCATGAGTCTTACGATTTAAAAATAATTGACCTTAATCTCTCGTAATTGAATCTGTGTTTTGTTTTCATGATTTTGGAAGTTTCTTGTAAAACATTTAGTACTTACTTAAAAGGTAATTAAGGAAGATTATGTATGACTGAGTAACATAAATCTTTTCATCTTGTGCCGTTTTTCTCTTCAGTTTTAATTACTTCCTTTTTACTGATAACAGGTAAACAGTACGCAATAAGTTTGCCTACATCTACTGTTTTAACCAACTTGACAAAAAAGGACTTCTTCCAAATTAACCGCGCATTTATTCCCTACTTTTACTCGAAATTGTATGGATAGCGAAATGATTCTGCCTGCAAATGTGGTACGACCACAGCTTCCTACTAAGCACGGAATTCACTTACCCGTGGCAGCCATTACAACGTACCATTGTTCGCGAAAGTGCCTGAATGTCTAATCGTCAATTAGCAACCTTTAATTAGGGTAACTGCTGTAAAGAAAGCTATTAATGACTCCTGGAAAAGGTGTCTCAAAAACGTGTACTGCATTAATTAAGTTTAAGTGAAAGGTCTAATATCAGATTGAAGCGCCTAAATGGTGTCATCGAACTCAAGTTACTTTAAATAGATGAATAGCCTTGGTTAACAAAATACTCTGTAATTCTGGATTTAAAGCTAAGTCATCTCCTACGAGTAGTCCTTCTCCGTGTGAGAGGAGGCCTGTGCCCAGCAGTGGGACGATAAAAAAAAGGCTGTAACAGTAACAGTAACATCTCCTAAAAAAGATTTGGATTATTTAATAAAAACAATAAAAACTCTTGGTAACTAATCACTTTCCCAATCCCTAAATCCACATAAATGGTACTTAAAACATGTACGACCGTCCACCGTTGTGCAATAAAAAGAAAACAAAACAAGTGACCTGACTTTTCACACAATAACACGCGCTCACAAAAAACATCAAGTTACGCAATCCCGACAGCCCACGTTGCATGAACGAACAAAAATGATAATTTACTGTAAACCCCGACTCCCATAAGCCATGTGATTTCTGCGCCGAACAAATACGACTATACAACACTTAATATTTAAATGATGGTTTCAACCAACAATTTCCTCACCATATAATTGAAATCAAGTCCTCTGTCTGACGATATTGAAAATGTAAGAGTTAAAGGCATTGATTTTTGAGGGTACTTTCCAAAATTACTATGTGTTTGTAGGGTCAAGTTGACCGAGTAACGCCCAGATCGTTTTTTTATAAAATAAGATGACTTTTTGCTAAAAGTTCAGTGTAATTCATGGTGAATCAGATATGATGCGTAAAGAATTGAGAGAGTAAAATCACAATGTTCCGTGATATTTACGCGAACTCTACGAGTACTTGTTGGGATTTATGTTACCGTCGTTTGGAGCTCTTTACAATCGTTGTAGTGAGACCACGCGACACTAACAGCTTTTTCTGCGAATGCAGACGTCCTACAGTTACTACCTAATGATGATAGTAGTTAGCACATAATATAAGTTTTAATGACCAATAATTCATCCAAGCGAAGAAAAACTATGTGTAAATATTAAAGCGTCAGTTGATATCTGATAGGACCGGGTTGATGAAGACTGAAGACCTGATTCAGGTGATGTTAGATAAAAAATTTAGAAGCATAACTCTTCATCCTCAATAATTGGAGAACCTTGATAAAAACGTTCATTTCATTCGCAAGCTCTATGTTATACTTATAACATTAATGTTTTCATTTGCTTCTGACTTCTAATCAAACACATCCGCGCAGCGATGTTGCTAGATTGAACCATTTAGAAACATGTGCACGTCCTGTATCTGTTTCATTGCAGGTATTCAAAGTGTCTCGACAATCAATGCCACTTAGCAGCATAAACCGATAGACTAATCGATTAATTGACCTACCTTCAGACAAGCTTGCATGTAACAGATTTAGGTCACCCGTTCAACTGGCGAGCTTACAATAGCTTGACCCGAAGCTCGAGCCTTCCTAAGCTCCTAATCTCTCTAACAATATCCGATATTGGACTATCTATACAAATTATTCTCTATTCTTGCTTCTAAACAGGTAAATAGTCGTTCTCTAGATTTAAGTGCGTGGGTAGATAGAAAGTATACGAAATTGATACAAATATCACTTCTATAATACGTATTAATTATGTTTAATGACTAATCGATGGAAGGCGCACCCAAAAATTCTTTGTGTAGCAAAAATTGGAATCGTGCTAGTGTTGTTGTATTTATGTCTAGTGCCAGATCTTTAATTCTAATCTTATGTTTGCGAAATCAAGTTTTTCCACGTTATCTGTCTAAAAAATATAGAATGGAATAAAATCTTTAAATTGCATAGTCGAATGGCTCTTCTCGTTTCAAAGTTCATCGTTCGTCGTGCCTGTGTAAATGTTTAAACTGCTTGTTTGAGACATAAAATCAAACCCTGGAAACACGCTTTCCAATAAAAAAGTTAATCAACCCCCAACAAAACACGCGCAGGCAACCAAGCCATAACCGTAACTCCGGCACGCCGTCAGTAACTCAACCTTTTTTCATCCCTTAACATTAAGCAAAGGAATCGATTTGTAAACAACACAATAAGAGTATTAAATATAATCATTCTCACGCATGTGGAGGAACGGAACGTCGAAGTAATGGCTCCGCGGTATTTCTGTTGGCGCGTATAAAAATGCTCGATAACACCAGGGACGGTGCTCGGTGGGCAATTTGCATTAATATAACGTGTCCAAGTTATCGCCATGCGCCCTCGTGAGCCAGTTTGATGCGACGGGAACGGGACACAGGTTGTAAATGGAAAGTTGGAAGAGGATCCGAAAGTTTGGACATTTCTCCTGATTTAGGTGATAACGCTTTCAAATTATTCATTTGGTACGCTATGCTTTCGAATTAATCTTTCGTGTTTGATATTTTCAGTATTACTTTCATCTTCCATGCCTTCGATGCCTACTCTGACCTGTGTTCAACTATTATGAGGACATCGATTGATTCGTCGTTAGCGCTGTAAGTAAAAGTCAACTAGCTCTTGGACCTTCGAACAAAAATACCGATTAGAACTAATCAATAATAAAAACTGAATTGAAATTGTCCTTTAAACAATAAAAAGTAGTTTCTACATAATGTGCCCTTCTGTTGTTCTAAAGCATTTAACCGAGATAGTGAACAGATGCGTCAGGCGGAGCAAAAAGTGCTACCTACCAACTCGCCTTCAAATACCTACATATGATTAAGTAGGAATCTCAGTAATGACTGCAAACGTCCATCACAGCTCTCACTGACCAGTATCTGCATAATGTGACAATCAGCAGTCATATATCAACATAACACAACACTTATGGAGCGTTACAACGCAACCAACATTTGTTTGTGAAATTGAAATCGATTCGCTTTTTTTTCGCGTTGCATGAAACCGCAAGTAGAAACTGCTGCTGATTTAATTGAATAATTGTGATTTTTATCCAATGTACCTATCATACATTATTTAAATACAGAACGTGTAGCTTCGTTTCGGTTCTAATTCGAACAAAGAACGTAAACAATAAAAATAAGATGGCGTCAATAGGAATAAACGAAAACGGTTGTTGAAATGAGTTTGTAACTTGTACGTCTACTGTGCCAAATCTAGAGAAACTTAGCGAAATAAGGGGATAGCTTAGGTTGATGGAAAAAGTTTAGATGTCCCATAACAAACTGATGAAGTGTAGTAAGAGCACTTATTGCAATATATTTAGAATCGTAGTAATGGTAAATATTTTCCCAAAAGTAGATAAACATTGAAGATTAAAAATTACTTATTTGGTAAGCATGTGGGTAAAAAGGAGCAAACTTCTGTGGAGGTAGTAGGTACCAAGCTAGTGAGTACCGACTTTTTTTCGATGCAATAGTAATAATTTGTAGACAACATTGTGTGGTTCCTATTAACATATCAAACTAATAATCAAAGACCACACACAATTACCAATACACACGGTCTCAATCGCCCATTGTACTATTATAAGCCGGATAATCTCCATACTACAATCATTTGGACAAGCAGATTGACGGTCAAATAAAGTCTGCAAGCAGACGAACGCCACTAGAACCCTCTATAAATTTACCCCATTGAAATGACGATCAACTTGCGAAATTACTCGACCAGTATAAAAAGACACTCTAACTCTCGTAGGGAAATAAGAATCTCATCAATACGCAGAGATGTAAGACGAAAGTGTCGGTTCAAATGCAAGTGGTCAGGGTTATGTAGTAAGCGCACCACGTACCGAAGATTATTCATGGTATGTCACAATATTTTAAACAGATGCATTAAGTCCTGACCCCTCACAGATAATACTGGTGTCCAGTTTAATATATTATTTAATGAATGTGGAAAAATAAGGTGTTACTTTATGCAGAACGTGCATAAAGCCATGAGTTACAGTATGTCGGCGAGAAAGCGAAAAAACTAATATGTTTCGTGTTGTTTATCTTGTGCGTTGAGAGTGTAATGTTTATGGTGTTTTGGAAGTCTGATTTATGAGTCAGCTTGTAACCTATTAAAATAATTTCTAAAATATAAGTTTGCAGTATTATTTGTTGCTATTTTTGTTTAACTTGTAGATTTAGGTTTTTTTTTCAGACATGAAAATAGAAAAAAAATATCTAAAATGCAATAATATTGATACCTGTACACAGCATACCTGAAAAGCACATCAAAATACACACAAAATGCAAATGTCAATTGTTAGTCGTTAATAAATTAACTTACATCTAATAGATAATAGAAAAGTCCACGTACCTTACAGCAGTCTTCATTTTCTTTCTTCAATGTTCACAAGACGCAAACGATTGGCCAATCTTAAATTCTAGAATTAAAACGTAACTCTGTCGAAGGCAAAAGAAAGCTGTCCGAAACGCCTTTCCACGGCCGGTGTTCGCAAACCCGAAGGTGGATCATTGAGCAATTATTGCATGTTTATGATTGTAATATTCGCGTCGGAACGGCGAAAGTAATTATGGGGACAGCGATACAGCTTTTGGCTTCGACACAGTAAAAACTATCAGCCGACAAAATCGAAAATGACTGCACTGATGACCGCACGCGCTCACCACCGAGCCTCTCGATTCTGTCGGGTTTTAGTTGCGATAAAAGCCAAACACTATCGGACACACCCCTTGAAACATCGATATTAATAATGCAACGTAATTAAAAACGTCAAATTGGATGCTTTACGACAATGTTTGCAATAAAGTTAATTTCAAAACGCGAAGGGAGGTTGATCCATACGGTCCGTTTGGCGGCAACCAGAAATTAAAGTACAACAAAATTCCATCGAATGCGTACACATCACTTTTGGCCATTAAATGATGTGCCGAATGTCGATAAAATAGTGTTGAACCGTAATTGGGGCCCCTTGGTTGCCGCCCCTATTTACATTTTCCGATTCACGGTGCCGTCGTTGAAGTTCCACCTTCAAAGTTTTAAGCAGAAAAAATACTTACTTGGGGAAGTTTGTAAAGTAATACTGGAGTGAAACTTCAAGTTCCGGCACGGGACATCATAATGGACCAAGTTCCCAGGGAAGATCCGACAGTGGATGGGGAGGTAGGAAGATCTTAGTCACAATACAAAACCTGATAAGATTTTTCAACGTTTTATTATTTTTTATATATATATTTTTTGTAATGTCTCTTCTGATTTCATCTACGACATTGTCCAACCATATTATATAAATTACTCGAAACGATAAAATAAGTTTATTAAAAATAGAGTAGATTAAATCTTTCAAAAAAATATTTAAATAGAAAAACTTGTACAACATTGCATCTAGTATTACAAGACCTCGCTTATTATGTAATTTATTGTACATATTTACAAAAAAAATGTATTTTACAGTAACAATGATCTAGCGTCTTTAGGTATTGTTTCTATCACATTGTCATTACTGGTGTCACGGGGGACAGTGTCCCCGCGCGACCTCATAGTAAAACTTAACCATCGAGTAATTTGCTCTCTACATGAAATACAGTCGGCCATTTCACAACCATCGGAGTAAATGTTCCACAAATATTGTCATAACACTGAGTAATATCCATGTAAATATATTGTAGAAATCGCCCAAAATATATTACAGGGTGTAAATGAATTAATTAACATTTTCAACATTAACTTTTTAATAGGTATTGTAAATTTTAGCGACAGCTTAATACTCGCATAAATAATGAACGAACATCGACGTGACTTCCACATGACAGTGTGCAGCTCATTAATTTCCATTTACAGCTTGCAAACAATTTTCTGTAGTCATCGTTACAATGAAGTATATCAAGCGATTACACACGCGCGGGCCACAATAAAGTCGCACGTCAAAACTTAGTATAAATATTATAATGAGAGCTATAAATTTCATACAAAAATATACACGTAGCTACCGCGTGTGTGTAAAGGCCTTAACACGAACAAGCTCTTAAACGAGAATGGAATTATTGCACGTCGCACATTTATCAGCGAAACATGAATAATCGTCTTGGAAAGCAATGAGCGCCCGTCGAAAAACTTAATTTCATATTTAAATATATGTTTTCGATGTTTTTGCCTTTGTTTTTCGCCGTTCGGCTAATGTTTCTGTCAACGGCGTGCCTAATTTCATGATTGACACTTCGCTTGTCGAATGAGATTCGGGAACAAGACGTATGGAAATGATGATATCATTCAACTGTAATAGCACTTTTTGTGCTCTTACCAAACGTGAATAAGGGAATGAATTCATAACTTTTTTTTCTTATTAAGTACATTCGAATTAATACTGACCTCTTTACATGAATTGTGAAAGATGTGATAAAAATACAAGCGGAGTGTCAATATAAGTATTTGAACTATTTCCAGTACTTAAATAATCAAAATCTTGAGAGACATTTCTAACAAAATTCTAGACTAGCGTCTGGTTAACTTAGTGCTCAAACATTAATTAAGTACCAATTATAGAAATATCGCGACCACAGTTGCAGAGGCCTGACATTCAGAGATTCCGTAATATAATACTGAGGAACAGTCATTAAGTTTAATTTTAAGTACAATCTTCGGCTTCTCACTTGGTCGTTCATAAGGCACTAATAAGACACTTCGATAAGTCTTCATAAGTACATTCAGCAACAACAAACTTTCAAAAATGTTGACGAACTTGCATTAAAGTTTATTAATTTAAGTACTGTTGAATATTTACAAGCTAACGCCAATATAGCAATTTATGTGGCTGAGTGTACAACCGCATCACTTGTTAGGATACATACGTTACTAAACACTTAATATATTAATTTATTATTATTATTGTATCAACGTCAAAATCGCGAGATCCAATTTTACTAGCACTTGCTTACTACACTATACTTAGCCATTTATAAAAATTTGGATACTAGTAAAATTGAACTATGTGTTGACTGATGCTTCGTTATAATATGAATGAGAATAATTTAAGAACTAAATAGAAATAAATAAGTAATTAAACAACTAAATCATTAAGTTCGAAAATAAATGGTAAAAATTGGTCGTGACATAGTCTGTCTAAATTAGCTAAATAGTTAATTTGATATTCATAGTAAAACCACTAAATAGTTTGTGGTGAGCGAGCGTCGTGCGACGCCCACGCCAACTCAGGTATCACGAAGTCCAAAAATATTGTAACAAAGCATCGGCCAAACGTTCCAGAAGTCGCTCAAACACACATCATGCCTTACATTAAACTCGTTACTCTGGATGGATCACAAACAATGTTAAAAATATACACTGAAGCGCACACTGGGAATGTTACGTACATACAGGTATCAATAACAGGACTTTGTCCTTAAGGACACGTCACTAACTAACTACATTATAAAAATATATATTAGAAATTTTACCATTAAAATTATTATGAAACAATTTTTAAAGAGATCACCCATGAATGTAACCGTTTCGCTGCAGCAGCACCAACATTTAGCACCAATTGGAATATGGAAGGGGTCTTGTGACAGAATGATCTAGGTATGGTCCTTAAAATTAATTCGATGCATTCAAATTCAGTAATCGTTGGACTTAAAACTACAAAGAGGATGGCACTCGTTAAATGGCCTGAGAATTAATGAGTAAAATGCATTAGAGTAAACCTTACAGTAATCGATTTGTGTCACAGATTTAAATTCTGAATGCCGCTTCTTTTTTAAACTGCTTGTACTTATCGGGCGGTATTCAAAATTTATTTCTGCGATTCCGTACCTTCCTTACAGTTAAATAACGCGAAAATATATGAACAAAATGTACATAGCGAACATAAACGTTTTATTATGCTAAGGCTCGCGTCTCGTGTGATTTGGTAAAGCGAGTCACGTAAGTTTGTTTGTTTGTCTTTCCTCTTGTCTCGCTACATTCTATGCGTCATTCCGTTTTGATATATCAGCTATTTATGATGGTTTTATGTTAATGACTTGTTGATTTGTATGATTCGATCTGCGAGGAACTGAGTTACGGCCCGTGTATACGTCTCCGAGTACATTTGCTACTAACTTTATTAGACTAACATAGGCTTGCGTTGTAAACTATAATTTATTGAGGGAATTCGAGCGCATTTCATATAACAACAAATGTTCAGTGCTGGATTAAGGAGTATAATCGAAAAGACGATAAAATTCAATATTTACTGAGTAATTTTGTGGAGCAAAACTTAATAAAAAAATCGGACAGAGCTTAATGTACAATTTTACATCCGCAACTATAAAGTTGAGAGCGATAGTGACGTTCCGAATCACACCGTAGATATTGCAGAAGGTACCGTTATTACAAAATATAATATCGTATAACAGCACAAAAGAGAGAACAGAATTAAGTCATAATTTAAGGAGGATGGCCATTTCGAAAGGTTGTGTAACGCCAAGTGTACCGCGAACGCTTTTTATCGCGCGCACCACCTACTCAATGACGTCACTCAGTCGCGAAGGCACAAAACTTTTAAAAATTCAAATTTTATCATTCGAATTCATTTTGATTTAAATCTGGCAACAGTCAGTAACAATTGTGGCGACGAGACCACCGGCTTGCGATTTAAAAAGTAAGTTAGGTCGCGTAGGTTGCGCTCGCGCACTCGTGGGCGGGCGGAAGTGAGAGCGTCAACGTGGAGACTTTTGCATCCTTATCTAACAACAATTAACACGAGTTAGAGCAATAAGGACGGTAGATAGACAATTCCGCAATGTCACAGATCACAAAACCCGATACTATGCTGTCAAGGCTCGTCAGTTTACGAGCGCTTTCGGTGCAGATAGTGATGCAACCGATCGGATCTTGAAATCCCAAGCGTATTTACGTAGCCAAGCGGGCCTTTCATTCAGAAAATATGGTCATTATCGTGCGAGTGCTCATTGCGAAAATTACAATATTCAAGTCACGTTCCGACGTGAATGTACTTTTAAAAAATTACAATAAATATTGGTTTTACGGCGAATCGGGCCGGAATTGATACGGTTCAAATAAACAGGCGTGTTATCGATCAACCGACCGGCAGCCCACCGGGGCTCGATTACATACCTACACTTTAATTTGATACAGTTAGCCAACATTTCACAAGGTTGAAACTTTTTTAAATAATGACACATTAAAGTAACACAGCCAGGTAAAAGCTGTGCACTGCCTTGACGCGTAAAAGTAACTTTGACATAAAGCCTCTCGTAAACATTAATAAGTATAAATGGGTGAGAAAATCGAATGACTTTTGCCAAGATAACGTAAAAACTAGTTAGATTTTATCGACATAACTTAATAAAAGTTATATTACCGAGCATTATGTGAGCGCACGCGTGTTAGTAACACAATATATCGGAGCGAACATACCGAAATGAATAGCTTGTAACAGAAGATAAATCGCTAACGCTAAATTACTTTTAGGAAAAGTGTAAAGTAATCGCCGACACTTTTACAGTCACACTTAAGTGCAGCCAGACAAAAGGATTACTTATAGCAATAAAATTGGCCGGAGCCTGTCGTTTTAGCGTCAAATTTGCGGGATCAGCGGCGAATCCAACGCGATTTCATCGGTTTATCTACGATTAAACTGTGGCGCAAGTCGCAAAAGAGATCTCAGAAACTTACTCTTGGCTATGTTTGATAATAAAGAATTTTGGCATTCAAAATTGTTATTTTAATGTAATTAACACCTTTTACTATCTGATTGAAATCAGAGAATTTCTTAAACTAAGCGGAATCATTTTATCACCTAGTGACTCACCGGCCTGCTCAGCTAATTTCCATATTTCTAGTGGTTTATAATTCTACGAATCGTTATATTACAGCCTCCTACATTTGACAAGAGATTAAAACCTCTAACTTTTCCGCCGATTTCTTATAACTTAGTGTGAGGTTTGAAACGCGGAGAAACATCGGCACGATTTTACGATCCAATCTCTGGAACAGAGCCTGGGACGCGGCGCACCGAACTATGAATGGCATCCGACACTTCCTACATCTGTCGCTGCACTATTTATAACACCACTTTCGTCCAACACGCGGCAAATTGAACAATCCAAACTTACACGACCATTCCTTAATCGATCGGTAATAGCCCGTCTCTGGACACAATATTTCCATTAAATAAAAAATATATAAGTATATTGCTGTGTGCTGGCCAGACAATCACACATATAGTTGTTTATTCAGGTTTCAAAATTTACTTTCCTTTTAACGCAACCAATTTAATTTGCTACAGATTTTAAAAGGGACATTCGATTCTAGAGAAAAAAGCAACAGGTTTTTTGATACAGTTTTTTAAAGAAAGGCCGGCTTTGTTAATGAAGGTAATTTTGGTGACTGGACTGATTAAAGAGACTGTGACAGGCATTGATTACGCATTAAGAGACCCATAAACAAGGCTTCGATATGTAGTGCTCATATCAAGTCTACTGACTATATTAATCTGAAATAATTATTTTTGCAAACGAGAAGGCGACTTTAAAGAACAGCTCTGAATTTAGCCTCATTTCGGCAGAAGATAAAAACACAAAGGTGATAGATAAACACATGCGAGCTGGTGGAAAATCACCTTCGCTCTAGGCGCATCAACTAGTTGAGATTCACGACACGATCACAACGGTACGATAGTTGTCCGCAACACAATAATTCCGGAACATATCTAGTTAAATGAACCAACTGCAGTGGTCATACATAAATCATGCGCAGGAGTGCACGCGCCCGTATGTGTAGCAAACGCGGGCATTACACGATCGACGTTCGAAGTGGAAGGACGTCGCCTACGCCTCATTCTAATGCAACCATGAGCCAATACAACGATTATATCACCGTTTATGTAGGTGGCCTTATAAGGTTAATGTTTAAAACGACAATTAGTCTCTTTTGAGCGGTCTTGTTATATTATGTTTAGGACATTTCCCACGAGTGTGAGCGGAACTAATCCACACGTACTGGCGATTTGCATTTGAAAGGGTTTTGTTTGTGTAAAGCTCGATGATACTGGCCTATAGAAAAAGTGTTATGATGGATCGGCGGTCACAAAAGCTAAGGATTTGTTTTCAGTACTGAATGGCCGTCGAGTTAGCGCCAGACGCGTGTTGAATACATTATATCTGGAAGTACAATTCCACTCTGTGTGCACAAGTGTCCGTAGTAAGGAGAATATAACAATATGTATAGAATAAACGAGGCTGCATCGGATGCCGTACATGGCGTTGAAAATTGAAATCGTTTGCCTTTTGAAGATCAACCGTTAATACAGATAGGTACTGAAGAACTAATAAAAGTTGTCACTGAAATGTTTACGCAAGACACTACATCAAAAAGCCATAGAAAGCCAACAGTTGGGAGTTAAATCGTATAACAGGCCATGAAATTGCCAGCATAAATCTTCAAAAACAAAAATGACAATTGCATCCAAATAACTATGGCGTTTACACACAATCCCGGTCGACGTTCCCACGTAGCTGTCACCGCGGGCGAAGGCGCACTATACACAGCCTATCGGAGCATCTACACCACTCCGGTGGACAATCGTCCTAACAAAGCCTTACCGACCGAGGCCGGGACCCAATCATTTCCCACGCGGTAACGGTCGGACCTCAACTGGGACGCTAGTTTGAATTTATGGACGCGGAACCATCGCCCCGCACCATATCCAATACCATTTCAAGATGACCACTAGTGAAGACATTACTAGACAAACCAGAGATGTACAACACGCAACAGATATTAGCTTGCTCAGTGATGAAGCCAAAACAGCGCACAGATCGCGATACAAAAGCTGACCGATAAGCTGTGTTCTTTCAATAACAGGAGGGAACATTGTTTGAACAATAATTTCAAAAAAATGCTGTCATGTTACGATAAAGAGCTATGACCGATGTTCTTGTGCGAATATTTTGAGTCATTGCATTTATTTTACAGCCTGATGGTTCGGATCATTGTGTGGAACGGCACGTCGAACATTAGAAATAACCAAACTTATTCTTGTCCGAGCACGTGGACAACAGATCTGATGTTGTTAGTTGAACGTGTACGGATTTTTTAAATTTCAATCAGTTTAATGACCTTCATATAAACATCGGCATCAGTTTTAGAAACTATATTACAAATTGGATTGTCTTCACCTATTTCCCAACACGCGGTCTGTTTAAAAACGCGGAATTCTGTGTTTTCATTGGTATGATTCATGGCTTAAATCATGTGTATAGTAAATACGGTGGAGTGATGGCTGAGAAACAGATCGATTTGATTTGATGTACTGTAACACAATATCTAAAGCAGGTCGGCTCGCGCGGTGACGCGGCGCGCTCGCAGTTTACGCTATTCTCGGCGCGGGCCTAATTTTAACCATCTGCGTCTCCCAGTCTAGTTTTAGGAAGTGGGCCGCCTCAGATTCGTCGAATTAATCGACTCGGATCTCGATACGTAACGTTCAATCGTTCATTTCAAACATCATCGGTGACGTAAAGGCGAATAGTTCGGGCTTTACTTCTAATTCCTTTAGGCCAATGAACGCCTCAATGTTATAAATGCGGCCAGCCAGCCATAGTACATTGTATTTAATTAAAAACAAAACACTTAATTGGACTTATATAAATCCAGATGACGTAATAGCTGCCAATCAAAGGATCTAGCACAGATGTTTGTAAATTGCGCAAGTGGCATATAATCGAGGGTCCAATTATCGAAATGACACAGCCGTCTGGCATATCCAGTCGGACGATACACTCCCGGTTAAATCTATAATGGATGAGGCGCGTCCCGCGTCAATCCAGTAAACGAGATCGCATAATCGGACGCATACATAACAGAAAGACAATGCGGGCTGCACTCATTAATCGAAGCGAATTAAAAAGCTAGGTAGAAGTAATCCGGCCGCGTCCTGTGACCATGGATAAATTTCAATTAGAGCAATCGGAGCGTCTCGCGGAAGCCTGCGGAGATGCAGCCCGGGATAGCAGCACAACAACGTGCATACGAATGACCGTGTCCGACGCATACAAAGGGGGACCTCCGCCGCAAATCATTAGGATTGCGGTAAGTGAGATGTGAGCGGAATTGTTAGACCCGATGCAGCTCCTAGATAATGACGTTGACTTCGGATTAGCTGGCACCGGCCACTAGAATGTTTACTTGACATATAGAACGTAGCTTTAAGGATTTAGTGTCAGCGCCGTTGGTGACCGCGAGGCAACTGGCTATTTATTACAATAAGTCGTTCGTCAAAACGGGCAGGTTGTTTGTTGAGGAGATAATAAATGTGAGAGCGGAATTAATAAACGTGTCAGTGGTACGTCGCCACACAAGAATGATGTACAATGTAAACGTCGGGGCATAATTTCGTCGAGGATTTGTGACGCCCTACGCTGGGGCGTCCCGGCACGCCAATTTGTAAGCGCCGACATAAACCGCGGTGTAACGAAGCACCTAAACAACGAAATAAGCGAGCATCAAGCGACCCGCGGATATATCTCAGCGGCTGACATGTCGACAACACAAGAAGCTACTCGGACTTTACATTCGCCGACGTAACGAGGGGAGCCGCCGGCTCGCCCATTGTATTTATGCCTTAAACACAATTTATTTATTCGCCAAACATTACGGAGACACAAAATCTTGTCCATAAATACATGTGAAAGCACATATCAAGTATCGGAATGCAAACGGCGGGGCTCGTGTCTGAATTATGCAACAGAGCGGCGCGGGCGCAGGCTGCCGTAATAGTGCACGGAGTGCTCGCCCAACGCAACTCCTAAAATAATACGTACCGCGAATGTGGATAACTGAACCAGAAGCTCGGGCCTCTCGAAATAACGCGCTGCCCAAATCCTAACCAACCGGACTTGCAGCATTGAAAGTACGTTAGACGCGACGGAACCCTTCGGCAGGCCGGCGACTTGCCTCGCACATGATACACCGATCCATTACCCAAATGACGGCGCAAATGGTATTTACTACGGTCATTGCTCTTGTCAAAATTTCACCAAATTGAGAGTGCCTCCTGTTTGGACGCCGCTGGACGGATCTCTTCATTTATCCGCCGACCGAGGACACGGCAAAGGCGGTTTACGAATATTAGCCTTATGGCTGATCGACTGTAAGTCCATCGATCTTGCGTCCGGGTGGTCGGGCGGCACCACGTTAATTACAGGGCAGAACCGATCATTTAACGTAAATTTCGCAAACATTAAATAATTTTTAAAATATTGAACCAGCGATGCGTTCACGCGTGGAATATAAATTATTGATCGCACCAACAGAGACACAGGCTCCGACAGGATTGTGGTCACCGTTTCCTTAAAATGTACCTACACACGCGTATGTCCCCAGCGGGATAATCAAACCGGCTCAAACAAAAGAACAAATAAAGCTGAAACTGAAACAATAGGCGCAGAACGACGTTCATTAACCGATGATACGAAACAGTGAAGAAAGTCGGCGCCGCAATCTTGTAATCCTAGAACCACACGCGGCGATGATTACAAGGCACCTATTAGTCAAATTAGCTTTATTGTTGCCTTTGAGTTGCACAAGGCGACCAATCGGCTTACACTCAGACAATTATGTAGGCACATTAGCCGGTACAATACGATGAGTCAACAGAAATTGCGTCCCGAGCGTTTATCAAAACAATAGTATTGATAAGTTAATAAAGCGAGGTGCGAGACGCCTAACGAGCGATTACTGAGCGATGTGAAGAATAGACGCCACGCGTCTCGAGCGGTCCGCGTGCGGAATACGTTATGGAGGCGTGACTCACTGCCGCCGTTGGAAACGCGCCCTAAGCCTCGTTGCACGAAAGCTGTGCAACTAAAAAACATTAACAATTTACGATTCGTGTCGACAACTCCTGTAGTCGCCACTACGCTTTTTTACTAGTCGGGAGATGCGAACGTGATGCGAAACAGAAAGAAACCATCGGCACAGGAATGTTACGACGCACGCGCACGTCGAAAGCGAAAACTCAAGAGTTCGCGAGATGTTACGAAACACGCGTATTCTCGATTAGGGGATACGGGCAAGCGAGGGCACTGACCGACTTCCACATTTATACCGCTAATTCATGCACAAGAGCATCTGCATCCTACGAGCAGCGTTACGCCAAACACTCGCGCGGCTAATACAGTTTATATTCACGGAACAGACACACCAGACGACGCATATTACACGCGGAGAATACGTAAAGAATTATATTTATGTAAACGACTTCACAGTGATGACAGGTGAAACTGTTCCTAGCGGGAGAGAAAAATGCCGCCTTTGAATATTAAGACACATAAAACGAGATACGGTATGTCCAACACATAACAAAGTCACGAAAACATGTACAGCGAATAGAACACTGCGCGATAGAGATCTCAAAGCGCGCTCGTCGCGAGACGAGCTTATCTCTCGGAATCGTAATTACCGCGTGAATATTTCAATCGATTCGACTTATCGATGATGCGCGAACAATAACGATCGGTATCAGTCCGGACGTATTATTTCCGTACGTCAAATGTGAACTCGGTGAGAACGACCCACCTGAAGACGAGAGATTTTTATCGATCCACCCGCGAAACGAACGAATCGACGTAATCGATTTCAACATATCGGAGCTGACAAGCGATATTCGAGGTCGGGGGCGAAGGCTCAGTGGGCGCCGGATGGGTTCGAAATTAAAACGATATGCAAATTAGGTACGAGAATTAATCGTCGGGTGCAATCGACGCGACGGCAGCGAGAGCAGCTACTGGGTACAAATCGATGAATAAATAGTGTCCGATTAGCGGCGCAAGGTGTGTTCAGCGCTTAATGGATGAATCGAATCGAATCCGAGCAGCTCAATGAATCGACACGTCGAACGCGCCGTATTTGGGTGTATTTGATCAGTCGCGGGCTTCATTGATTATCCATTCGCGCCAACAAGACGATACGGAACACAATTAGGCGCGATAGTTATCGGAATATAGTCCACGTGAGGCGCGTTGTGTGTGCTGGAGTGAGCCGTGACGTGCACCACGCGGTGTGAAAGCTACTGCGTTACTCGGGATTGATTTTCCCCGTAACTCGATGGCCGCCGTCGAGTTTGACAGGAGAATTTATAATAATCACTGGCGGTACCACCGAAAGTAATTTTCAATTAAGTTTCTTGATAATCCGGATCACGGGGCCGGGTGGACTTAGAACCGGAGGCGACAGCGCGCTGCCTTGATAATTGGAAACTGTCTCTAGTTACAAATAACACCTGCTATCTACTTTGTTATTAGTTTTTTCATTCTTCTCTTTGGTATTTCATAAATATTCACCGCTACCGATACTTTTACAGTCTAGTTTTTCAGTTATTTTTTCTTTGGCCGCATTTAACTTTACAACGTATGCTAATAGAACAGTCGTTAACGCGTCTCTCCATGATTTGGTCTATAATCAATATTATTAAGCGCTCCGAATAGGTGAACTTCACAAAGAGCTAGAATGAAAGGCCGATTCATTCACAATAATGATTCAATAGTAGCGCGACCGCTCCCACTTCCGAGTCGTCACTCTAAACGATAAACCGGTCCGTGGCGTTAATTATAAAACGATTTTAAATCAGATTATTTCGCTACTGAACACCGATCTATCCGATTCGACATCTCTGCCGCTCAGATCATCAATTTCATTGATAGGATTTTCGATAGATTTTAATTGAATCATCATACCTAAATTGATTTTTAAGCTCCAGCCACAGTGAAATTTTTTATAATTTATACGTTTCACAAATCTATTAAAAATCGAGTAGAAAATTACTGAGAAAATAATCGTGATAAATGATGAAGTCTCCGTCAACGGAAGCGTAAAATTCCACCACGTGATAATTCATTTCTTACGTCCACGGGTCTTCTTATCTTTAACGATCTGAATGAATACGTCAATCTTGGATCGCAATCGGTTGTGAGATGTTCGCTCATCAACATACACTGAACATTTTTATTATATTACGCAAAAACAAAACTTTCATAAACACGTCCGTAACTCAAACCTGGAGCGACGTGATCAGCGAAAACAATCTACTCGTCAAAATATTTACAAAATATATTAACAAAACAGTTTATTGCTTGTATAGTATTCTTTCTCTTATCTAAAAAAAGCTAATCTAGAACGTGACTATCTCGTTAAACAGTCGTAACCTGCCACAGGGGCGCGTCGATGTCGGGGATTTAGCCTAAGTGCCATCGGAACTACCGTTGTGGGTGATGCGACATGTGCGGGTGTGAGAGGTGCGCGTGCGAGTAGGGCTGGCCCAGCGAGCTGAGCGGCAGCGGCGACGGGCACGGGGGGTGTTGGTGGTACTGCTGCAGCGGCGACGGCGCCAGCCCGGGGTGGTGTTCTAGCGGGTACTGCGTCGAACCCGCGTACGCCAATTGCCTCACCTTCATATCCTCGTCTACTACGTTATACGTGAGCTCAGTTTCCTCGTAGCCCGTCGCAGCCATGCGTTGCTCGCTGGTGGTGGGCGGGTCCGGAGAGTTGAGACACGTCTGGATCAGCCGCTTGCCCGAGTCTGACGTGATCATCGGCTGCAGCTTCCGCGTCGCGAACGTGTACACGTGGCCCGTCTCTGACGCGACTAGCAACATCACTTGTGTCCCCGTCAGGGTCGATAGCTCGTATGCCTATAAAAGAGAAACAAACCAGTTAATACAACAAACCCATAATGGACTTAAAACTTTACCTATTTGTTACTTCTGTATTGTGAACATTTCTTTAAAAAGTTTTCAGTATTCAATAAGCTTGACGAATGCTATTATGCTCCATTCAAAAACTTCAGCGTATTTCACTCCAATACATACAACATAGGCCGTATTTGCCGAGAATACAAGAGGCTTTACGTAATCTTATTTATGTCAGCATGAAGTATTTAGAAAATCTCAACTCTTAGCTTGACCTAAAAACCGAAGCTATGCAAGCCTTGAAAGTTTCTAGACCGCATGTTCATAGTACTTTTTGAGACTTTTAACTTTCAGACGCATAAGTATGTTGACCATCACACAGGCCTGGGACAATGTTTGTTTCGTTTAGTCAACAACGCGATAACAGTTCCCGTAGTCAGGCCAATTTGACGCTCGGTACTTCAAAGTTTACTCGGACAGTGTTATCGGATCCTAAAAGTTTCCCGCCGACCTTTCACCTATCCCACGCCTCTAATTCGTATGTAAACCACTACGCGTTCGTTTTCGGGAGCAATATCACTCTCTCACGGCACTCTTTGTGTATGCGAGACGAATTATCACACCCACTGGCGCCCATCCACCCACACCTACATACACCACAGTTTATTTACCAACAGCACATTCTAATTTCGACTCCAGTGCTCCGCATTAAGAGCCATGTGACAACAAATTGTTAAAACACCCATTTGACACGGACAATTGACAAAAGTCAGGTAGCTCGTATTATGTTCATCTCTCAAATTGACGCTAAATACACTGTGTACTTTAGTACGATAGCAATAGAGGATTGTTTGAAGGATTTCTGTGATTTTTCAATGCAATTTGATTGTTGTTTGGCGTCTAATTTGGTTTTTCCATTGCATAATATTGGTCTGCGGTCTCGCCCACTTGAGTTATCGGTTACGTGGTAACGGTTTTATTTGTAAACCATTTTATTTGCCACATATTGATTTTAGTTTGTATTGGATTTTGAGTTTTATTATAAACTCCTTTAAATCTTTGTTTATGTATGTCTGTTTATGAAAAGTTTGTATAGTGTTCAGACTTTCGGAGTTCTAAATCTAATTTCAAAGCTCACGTTCTACTTTCACGAATGTTTACTGCCAATATATTTCAATATTGTTATATTCAATGTATAAATTATAATATTGTTCAATGTTTTATAATTACAAGAATATTAAAAGTTCAAAGATCACACAGGTCACTAACAGAAGAGATTTCAATCAAGATTGACATGTGAAAGTATCACTGTAAGGAGTTGAATGAGATATTTATATGTTGCCAAATCATCGCAATTTCCTTAAACATATCCTTGTTCCTAATTGAAGCACCAGTGTTTCAAAATATCAAAGAGAATCAATGGACTTGGACAGTATCATTACAATGACAATAAGCCTCGGAAATGGGGTCTGACAACCAAAGCTATAGTTAATTGAATCGTGTGATTTAGAACTTCCAACTTAGTTCATACTGCTTTAAGGTTGTATTTGAATCACAGAGAGGTGAGTGATCACTCTTTTCTTAAAACTTGCACTTCCCTTCTCCATTCATTGAAGTGATTGATGATAAAGCTGTAATTAGCGAACCTACTGCCTGCATCTTTGACATCGACACCCTTAATCTCAAATCTGGGTCATTGTAAAATGGGTCTTATTAACTTCAGGCTAAGGTTCTTACTGACAGCGCAGTTTAGTGGGCTCCAGTATAAAACACTGCCGAAATTGACAATTACAAATGCACCTTTAATGAGCTTTGTTGTTATACATGATTAATGAGGCTTCAGTGAAATTTCAGGACTTGGAATTATTGGTACTGAGGTCGCTCTCAAAAAATCGGAAATTTCTTTTGTATAAGGAGATTCATGTTTTTACGTTATTTTACGTCATTAATCAGGAGTTATATGAGACGTCTGACGGTACTTTGCTGATTGAAAGTGATACGAAAGTCAAGAATTGAGAATATTTCATTTTCAAAGGGGGCATTTATTTAACTCTATGGTTTTTTCCCGAATAAGACCTTCAATGACAATTTTAATTTTCATCTTGACACATTTACTGGCCAATCTAGATGTCGTTATCTGGCAAAGAATATCAAAGTCGACGTAATATAAAAACGATTATCGATACAAACGAGTTGCATTAAAAGATCCGACTTTATAGCCGCTATTGATTTTTATGATCGTTTTCATGTGTACATAAATTTTCGCTACTGCACTGTAGCAAAGTGTATTAAAATTGATAATATTGAAAATAAATATATCGGTTAAATCAAAATAATCAATTTTATCAAGATATCACCTACGACTTCTGTGGATCTCTAACTATTCAGTTAGTGTAATTACACAGCACTTTATGAAACTAGAATAAATAGAAAAAAGCAACTAAGAAGTCGTGTGAAAATCTCAAAAGCTTTCCTATTGTTAACAGAAACAAATACTTTCTCAATAAGTTTATCACGTCAATTTTACAGTTAAGTTCAAATTACGCTGTCGAAGTTTAAACCAATAGCTTAGTTTGAAACATGATTAGCCGGCAAACAATTGGTTAACCTCTGTTTGACTCCATCGGTGACCCACAACAGGGCTGCTACGGACTAAGTAAATAACGTCATATTTGCCTGTTTGATTTATGTGAGAAAATCATCAAATATGGCATCAATATGTGTACTTAGTAGTGGATTTAATATTGAGTGACTCTAATTTCTATCATCATCATCATCTCAGCCGTAGGACGTCCACTGCTGAACATAGGCCTCCCCCTTATATCTCCTAATTTCTATAATAGAAAGTAAATCCACAATCTTGTTCAAACTTATTGTCAGTACAACGATACATCACTGTCAATAGCTTTGAAGACGGTTGCCCTAACATTTAAATAGTTGAAATTAACAACTTTCTATAATCCCTTAAAAGCACAGACCGATGACGCAACATAATCCTTAAAATTAAAAAGAGACAGCATTAGCAAGATTGACAGATCCGCTCATTGATTTATACAAACCGATGTTGCAAAAAACGCCCGGATAAGTGCTCCAGTTAAGTCACAAGTGATTGTAGTAAGGTGCAACTAAAATCCGCAGAACCGGTGCGCACGAGTCATAGGCCCGAAGCCAGCCGAAAGTGCCCGAACGTAAATTCGAAAACCGAAAGCCAATTAGCTTGTCAAAGCTGATCGTAATGATACGTGATGTGCGGGGCGTCTGTTCTCGTTAATTGACAACTAAGAATTAACGTGCGATTATGTCAAGTTGGACCTTATATTGCGGAAGGCTATTAAAAGAAAGCAATGGTTCCCGTTCCACCATTCCATGTTCCATTGTTTTCTTGCTAATTTAGGACTGAAGGGTACACTTATCCTGCGTATTACGCGTGCGTAGGCGATGGTTTAGCAACCTGTCTAAACAATTGGCTGTATAAATAGTTCGTGGGGAGTTACGGCGATGTCCTGAACAATATCAACATGCTAAATAACGACGATTTAGTAAGAAAATTCTTACACAAATTGGCTATTTGTTTTTGCACTGATAAATTTTATGAGTCTTAGAAAGACTTTACCAGGTATTATGAAACTCATACTTCATTTCGATTTCATAACAAAGCTACCTGTCGGATGTTAAGTCGAGGATCTTATGGTAATGTCATGTAATCCGAAATACGATATAAAATGAGACCGCGTGTTAGTTTACATGTCAAAATTATATCGAATAGGGAAGAGAATAAAGTTTATACGAGTAACACAATTTATGTTAGAGAAAAAGGGCCATCTAGATATTTTTCCAATACAATTTTATATAAAAATATTTTCATTTTGAACAGCGAAGTGGAGCTTTTCAAAACTGGATACTACGTCGCAATTTTTCTAACAACAATAGCTTTCGAGACCCGCATCCCAGGACTCAAGGCGCACTCAAGACGTAAGCCGATCAATTGAGTGGAGCCCCATAGAGATATCTCAAGAATAAACCCTTCCCGAAGCACTTTATTGAACGGAGAATATTCTTAAAACTTCGTCAACAAAATTTTATATCCTTTAGCCAACGATTTAACTGTGCAGCTCATTTAAGAGTAGCTCCACACCTTCGACTCTGATGTGTATAATAAAGGCAGTCATTAAGAGCCCGGCAATCCAGCTAAGTAAATGATGATTACGCTCGCCACTTATCATAACACGGGTATAACGAGATATGAGTTTTTTTCTTCTATATCACTATTATAACAGTAATTACTCTAACTTAATTGGACTTCGCGATAGTTTTATAAGATGGTAGCGTCTGATAGGTGTCAAAATTGAAAGCAATGAAATTAGCTGGTTGTGTTTAATGATATTCTGTTAACACATCAACAGTTTTAATCGACTTTATAAATTCCATTAGAACTTTCCTCAAACAAAAAATGGAGGTATCAACTACTGGCTATGAATAAACTGAGTACAAAAGCATACATTATAATATTTTGGTTGAGAGGCAGCCCTATAATTTCGCGCTGTACTATCCTAGCTGTCGTCCCCAACTCTGGGCGATGAAAACTACACTTTTTGCCGAGATCAGATACAGAATCCGATAGCACGCCAGCTAATAGCTCTATAAACAAGATAATCGGCCAGTTAGTGCTGGGAAAGATGTCGTGCCGGCGATTTATGAAATACTTTAAAAAATATGAAAGTTCAGTGTGCTACGAGATTTCGTGATAGCGGCGAATATATGAATATAAGTGACCGAAAACTAGTTTCTTATTTGGAGTATTAACTTGAAATGGGAGATAAAATTAACCACCTTATTGCAGTTTTTAATCTAATAGCCAAATTATTTTATACTGTCGCACCGTGTTATGGCATGTCGTACGGAGAAACGAAGAATAAATTTGTGAAACATAAAATGAAGATCCTCACAAATAACTGCAAAGAAAAAGTGAGTGACCAAGAAATAAAAGGTCAAATTAAAATAAATGCAGAAAAAACACAAGAAATTTAAAACGGACAACTGACGATGAAAAACGTCAGTCAAACCGTTCACACGTGAATAACCACTTATGAATTGCAAAAAACACATTTGATCGTCACGAATTTTTGTCCCTCCTTGTTCTTAATAATAAAAAATCCTACGCCGATGTAAGAGTTGTGGTAAATTCGCGAATTAACCGGAGAAAGCATTCGGGACGGGGCATAGCGATACGACATTACTGTGACAAGTGCGACCCGCGACAACGTGGGCCAAAAAACCAGCTAATTGCGACTACAATGGAGTACAAAGCGGCCGCTTTTCCCACGGAGCATCCGACCGCGCATGCGTACCGATCATTTCATGCGTGCTCCTCTTTTATTGCCAAAAATTAATGCCCGGTAAACAGTCCTTAATTGCAAGCCAGTCTTGTTAAAATCAGCGTCGGTAAAACCGCCCGTCACACCAAAAGTTACATTTCTCGGAAACGAAAAACGAGAATACACATAAAACTTGCAATAACTGACTAATAATAACGTAATATACACCCAGAATCGTATGTTCCAGAGTGATCAAAGATGGGTATATAGAACTTGGGAGCGACCTGAGCAATAAGTGATGGACGGGAGCCGGCCGGATGATGGTGCCACAAACATGTTTTGGCGCAACCTCTGGTCGACGCCCGTTTTTCACGAGGAGGGTGACTGGACACGTGATGTTGAACGGGAGTGTGAACAAATACCAGAAATGGAGGAGGTCAATATTACCTCCTCCGACATAGCCTGTGCAGTTCGTCCGATGCAAAACTGGAAATCACCAGGACCGGATGGACTGCACAATTTCTGGTTAAAGTGGCTGCAAAGTTCACACCCCTGTTTAGCATCACAGTTTCAGTCATCCTTAGAAGCCGGGTCGCTCCCACAGTTTCTAACAACAGGAGTTACCCATCTGCTCCATAAATCAGGCAGTACCGCGGAACCTAAAAATTATAGACCGATCACTTGTTTACCGACGGTCTATAAACTTCTTACATCTATTTTGAGATTAAAAATAAACCAACATATTGAAAAATATTCAATTATGTCAGTTTCTCAAAATGGATGTAAGAAGGGTCCCGTGCTACTAAGGAGCTACTCCTCACTGATATGGTCATCAGCCAACAGGTTCGACGATCCCGAAAGAATTTGTCGACATGTTGGATAGACTATAAGAAGGCCTACGACTCGGTCCCCATACATGGCTTAGAGGGTACTGGAGTTGTATAAAATAAATACAACTCTACGCGCCTTTCTTGCGTCATGTATGGAGCAATGGAGAACGGTTCTTCACTATCCAGGATGTAGACAAATTGAAGGGACCGGCGATCCTATTAAGATCGAGCGGGGAATATTCCAGGGTGACAGTTTGAGTCCACTTTGGTTTTGCCTGGCCTTGAACCCTTTGAGCACATTGCTAGAGGGTTCGGGGCTGGGCTATCCTTGCGGAGAGGGGTCAGGTTATATCCCATTTGCTTTATATGGATGATCTGAAACTGTTTGCCACTACAGAACTGCAGCTGATGAAGCTACTGAAGATCACTGAAAATTTCAGTAGTTGCATCAGGATGGAGTTCGGTGTGGACAAATGTGCAGTCATGCATGTAAAGCGAGGGGGAATTGTGGAATCTGAGGGAGTACAACTCTCAGATTCCATAAATCTGAGATCACTCTCCGCAAACGATACATATAAATACTTGGGTATGGCGGAGGGGTTAGGCATCAATGTGGCTGTCATGAAACAGTCATTGCGGGAGCGTTTCTTTGGCCGCCTGAATAAGGTCCTAAAAAGTTCCTTATCAGGCGGCAACAAGGTTCGCGCCTATAATGGTTGGGTCATGCCAGTCCTGATGTACTCCTTCGGCATACTCAAATGGACTCAAACTGAATTGGATGCCTTGGATAGGAGAGTCCGCACACTGCTGACCGCAGAACGAATGCATCACCCACGATCGTCGGTGATGAGACTGTACATCCCACGGAAATGTGGAGGCCGAGGCTTTTTAAATGCAAAGACGCTCCACAACCGCGAGGTGTGCAGTCTCAGAGAATATCTTCTCAAAAGCGACGTGGGTATGCATCGTGATATGGTAGCAGTGGACAAAGGACTCACCCCGCTATCGTTGGCAAATGAGAACTGGCGCAGACCTGTGGTACTAACTACCCATGATCGCAAGGAAGTATGGCAGAGCAAACAGCTACACGGACGCTTCTTCGGGGCTCTTCATGGCCCCGATGTAGACTTCAATGCGTCCGTATCTTGGCTACGCTTCGGTGACTTGTTTGGAGAAACCGAAGGGTTTGTATGTGCAATTATGGACGAAGTTATCCTTACGAATAACTACCGGAGATATATCGTGAGAGACGGGACGGTTGACATATGTCGGGCATGTCACCATCCGGGTGAGTCTATCAGACATATTATATCTGGTTGTTCTCGTTTGGCTAATGGTGAATATTTGCACAGACATAACCAAGTGGCCAAGATTATCCACCAGCAGCTTGCTCTGCAATACAACCTTGTAGACCTTGAGGTACCGTACTACAGGTATGCGCCCGACCCAGTTCTCGAAAAGGACCATATCACGTTGTACTGGGATCGATCTATCATCACTGACAGGACTATTGTAGCCAATAAGCCTGATATTGTGGTGATAGATCGATTAGCGCGCCGCGCGATGATAGTCGATGTCGCCGTTCCGCATGACGAGAACCTTGTGAAAGCTGAGAAAGAGAAACAAATAAAGTATCTCGACTTAGCGCACGAGGTTGTCGCCATGTGGAGTGTCGACACGGCTGTTGTTGTGCCGATTGTCGTTACGGCCAATGGTTTAATAGCCAAGAGCCTCGACGAACACCTCAGGAGGCTCGCGTTGGGCGGCTGGATCAAGGGACTGATTCAGAAGGCAGTACTCCTTGATACGGCACGTATTGTGAGGAGGTTTCTGTCTCTGGGACCCTAACCACCGGTACCTTGGACCCTGTGCCCGATATCGGTGGCAACCTATTTTTTATATTTTTAAATGTTTTTTATTTTTATATTTAATATTTAAAAATGTAAATCATATGTTAGAAAATAAATAAATGATAAAAAAACGTAACATTACGAATACCCTGTGATTCTTGTGTCGATTTTTGGTGCACAATCGACGTTTTATGACATTTTAATTTTATTGGTTAATGCAGTTTTGCCCATTCTGTTGGATCATTGCGCAATTTTGCTTAACAACTTTATAGCTACGGGACAGGTATTGACATTTTTTTCGTCAAAATTTAAAGATTCCAGTTTGAAGAGCCCATAATTTTCAACGGTAGTGCAAAGACAGATGCAGCTTGCAGTAATGAAATGCAAATACTATTTAAACTATTAATATTACCTAGAACTTAAGGTATTTCTTTGGATCTAACACATTTAAACATGTACGTCATTAATATTGATTATTTTAGCTAAGTGAAGAAGCTAAGAAACTGAACAGGTGGCAATTAAGAAAGGCCTTAAAAGCCTATAAATGATGACAAATTATAGGATGCTATTTTCGCTTAAACGTTAATTACGTTAGTTACTTTGTACCGAGTATAGTGAAAGGTTGCATACGACAAAATAATTGATACCACTTGGTACTTAATACGAAGAAGGTTCGTAAATGTATTCATATACTTGTCAATCATTTACCTCATAATACTTTGAACACTCTTCAATTTAATTGAAGTATCTATTACCAGGCATTTACCGTACCTCTGAAAAAATGTTGTATTCTACGCAAACTAATACCGTTTTATTTCTTCACATTTGCAACGGCAATTAATTTTCACTATGAAACAAAAACCTGAATAGATACCTATACTTCATCGGATACAGCAGACATTTTAACAACAAAAACTGAACTATCAATTTCTACAGAATATTTATCGCGATCGATCTTCAAGCCCACCCTTAGCTTGTCTATAAAATTCCATGAATTCCCTGTGGCCACTTAGGCCTGTCCTGATCCACTTTCACTAGAGCCTAAGGTGTTAACCTATTATCATCTTACGGTGGCTAGACGGCAATTCATATGGAAATGAACTGGCAGACAGGTTCACTCGGTGACGGCAAGGCTAAACGCTGAACATTAACTTTAATTAGTTTACAGGAAACCATTGGTATTTTAATATTCTCAATAATAAAGACGGTAGTTGTAAAGTAAGGCGGGTTGATTAGACGAGGTCAGCTTTAAAATCAAAATTCAGTACCTATATGTTTGGTAGTCAAACAATTCGCCAAGTAATGATGCTGAAGTGCATGCGGTAAGATATTTTCATATTTTCACCCCATTATTTCAATTATTAACAGTTTATTTTATCAATACTGCTTAATGTTTTTAATCCGGATATCAGATGCGGAACAGAAACGGTACTGACCGGTAAACTTATGGGTATGTCAAGGAAATAGATAGTGAAATAAATCACAAAATTGAAGATGCGAAACGAACATTAAATCACGTCAAATAGAACGCGAAAATATGAAAAGCAAATGATACGATTACGCGCGACGATGAAGAAGACCCACTTTCAACTGACAATAAAAAAGCTTTGACAAAAACCGCCTCAATCTCTTAACCATACTGGTACGTCACACGCCACGTGCGTTTTCTATAATAAAAAATAACGTAGCCTTAACAAGGGGCTAAGGAAACCCCAAAAACAGGTTATGAAAGGCCAGGTTGCCATTTGTGGGCAGCACTCGACTGGATTAGTCGTAAAAGGTTTAAACGGGCCGTGTTCGTCTTTTGCCTACCAAAGCGTTCCACGCCACGTGGCTGTATTTGTCTGCAGCTCGACGTCATCGTCCACCCTTTAAGGCAAGGATGATGCCATTGCATTAAGGACGTGGAGTTGATTCACCTCTGACGGGATCACAGTTATGATCATACTGTTATTAAACTCGCAATATTTCGCTCGGTACGTCATACTTTTTCCGTAAGATCATACAGAAATCATCTATAATTCATAAAGTTGTATCGCTTTAGTTCTTCCAGTAATTAAATTAACAAGCGGCCAGTTATACGACACTAATAAACGGCAGTACAATCAATAATAAGAAATGATGATTCGTATTCGAATAACGTGCATTACAATAAATCATGAAGATCGGCAGGGGGTTGCCAATTCAGAGTTCAGTGTAATCAGCGACAGCACCGTAATGATCGAAAAGTGAAAGTTTGAAGCTTCATTATCTCTCGAGCAATCCAATCGGAAGCTATACGTTTAATCACGATTAAGACTTCCACAACAACTGTAATTTGCTTTTCTAAACCTTATCGGAGCACAGACTTAAGAGGATAAAGCAAAAATCCCTTATATCGACGGCAAATGTAAGGAAGTATGCGAATGAATTTCGGCTTGTTTGTTTTGAGAGGTCGTCAGATGTGACCGAAAACTTGATTAAAGAAAAAGCAACAATTCACAACGGACCAGTCGTTCAGATGTTTCCTTGTATAGCGGTACAGTATGTAAATTACATTGGAGAGGAGATGCTACAGAGAAGAATTCTGATACGAAATCCTACGCATACAGAGAATGTCTTATTAAAGATAACAACAGTGCAATAATATATCTGAATAATATTTGCACAGGTAACCGGAATTTAGAAGCGATACAATTTACAATATCAATATTGCGTCTTTATAAATCCAAATAAATTGTTACACACGTTGATCAAACAGTACAATAAAGCCTTAAAAAACAGGAGCAAATTGCGCAAAGCAGGCTTAAATCAGCTGTTAATGAAAACGTATCGCGGTAATTACAAAGTGAATGTTGTTAGTCTTGTTCATTAAGCAAAAATCTGTATCGGCAATATTGAAATTGTCATTCAGCTCGAGCAAGAGATTGCACGTTGGACGGCGTCAAAGTAGCACTCGCCGGCGGTTTAGCGGCGTCTACGGCGATTAGTTTAAACGACGCTTAAACAATAATTACCGATTACGGAGAACCGGTGTGTTATCGACGGTGTAACTCGGGTACTGCTGCGACTATTGCGATCAAGATTAATACCGAGACCGTGCAAAAATTTCCAATAACGCAACGTTTCAATTTGTCACCGGACTCGAACGCAAGAGATAATCTACAACCGCTATTGAAGATGACCGGTTAAATGAATTTGTATACAAACCGGTGAAGGCTGTTTCTTTACTTGTCAACACATTCCGTTATTACGGTTCGATGCATTAAGTTATTGCAGAATATTCAGAGACAAAGCAAGGGAAGCTAGTTAAATAGATACCAAAAGCCACTAAGCAATTTGAGAACTATTATCCAGCGAACAATATAAGGAAGATTCAATTAAACGACCAAATCTCAAGCGACAATAGGAGCTATAGCTAACAATACACAATCCACAGAACAATGGGCAATCCTTGAATCAATATAAGCGGGCTGGGTGTTCTATAGATATTAAGACTGAGCCTAGAGCCGTATGCAAATGTGGCCGGGCGTCGATATCGACGGCAATGGCGTCGGTAATTACACGTTCATAGTCTCGTTGCCAGTTTCATTCATAAACATGCGAGATTGCTTTATGAATGGTAGACGGCCCGTGTCCTTAATTTATTGTGTCGCGCAATACACTTCCATAAGTTTCCTGTTTGATTATTACCATTTATCGAATGTTGTTCGTGCGCTATGTAATTTTGTAGACGCAAACTCGACCTTGATTAATGAACTTCATTCATATATAGCACGAGCACTAATCTTAGTCCAATTATATCGAGTGCGCCGCGCTGCAACCAATGTAGTCAACGGCATACATTGTGTAGCGATATACGAGATGAATTTATTAAATGTATTAACATTCAATTCATTACTGGAACACGCGAAAAAACAAACATAACTCAACACGCTATTACCCGAGCTTATGAACGTAAACCTGTCCAACTGTTAATAATTCTTTTCTTAATGGCCTCTCATGGCTGAATAAATTTTAGCGCTAAATAAACAAGCTTTATCTGTGATCTCCACAATGCAACGGGTCCGAGGGTAACAGGAGCCGACTGAAGCGCCGCCACCACGATACCATCACGCCGATACGCATCAAGGAAGACCAGTTGTCAATACATTTCACCTGCGAACTGAACTAACTTGATGGCCTGTCTGAGCCCAGAACGAGTTCCCATGAATTGTGTTGCGTGCGAGACATTTTTATACTTCTGTACGACAACGTGTACCAGCGACCGATGGCTTCCATGTTAATGTATTTGCTATCGCTCCGAGCTTTATGTGGATGATCTCGTTCTGTTTGTTAAGATGCCCGATAGAATTTCTAATTCGGAACGAACGTCGATTCAATGCAATCGAAGATTTAGATCGCGAAGAATGCACCCCGTGTTAAATGCTAATTTCTGTCTCGGCCTTATGCAAATGAACCACAGTGCCACTAAATAGCATTAAGGCAGCTACGGGCAAATATTCCGCTAACCTTATTTACTGGACAATTCATACGTCCAGGCAAACAAACACAGGTGGTCCCAATAAAAGGTTCGGAGGACGCCAAGCGCCTGTGTGAGGATGCCGCCCTCCCTAAAAGGATAATAATACGTCGTTGCGAAGCTCCCGAGCCACGGAGAATCCTCAAGACTCCCGGAGAAATGTAAATTGACCCGCCACCTGACAAATAGCTTAATTAACGGATAACACGCGACACGAGAATTATTGAGATCATCCGAATCGTTCACCCCGGGAAGCTCGTCACAGGAATATTTTTAACATTATCCTCATTCATTTAAGCTTAACAGATTATGCGGTAATTATTTCCATAACACACATTTAAAAGAGAAAAGTGATCTTGGAAGTAGTTCTCCATTGTAATCCGTTTAATTCTCTTCGTAGGAAAATTCAAAAGCCTTAAATTCCTTTGAATACAATGAACAAAAGAATCGTAAAGGAACTTATGAGACATCCTAACTAGCCCACATGCAGCAATTTAACGAAGGCATTAAATCTCAAGGTTAAAGCTGGAATTACGCTAAGAGATTTAGTTTTTTTCGCAATGTTATGCGTCGGTAGGCGTCACGTGGGCGCGCACGTGACGACGATGTGATTTTGTGGCTTGCCACCGCACGACCGCTCGCGTGGGCGGCAGCCGCAACACTGACACCGATGGGCGCGTTCGATACCTTCAACCGGACAATTTGCCTTATAGTATTTTGACAGCGTATCACACTCAGAACGAAAACTTTGAAAGCAACCTCTACAAAAGTTTCCTGCGCGATAAACTCAGCGAGAGCTTCAGAGTAGGAGCTGTCAGTCAACCTTCAATTTATCGATCGAGGTTACCTGGCAAAAACGGTTTCGAACTCGTCCGTAGCGCGCGACAAGTTCCAGTATTCTGAAATATTTTGAATTCCATCAAAATCGGCTAAGCGGGTAAAAACTTTTAGTATTGTTCAATTTCACGATAACGACTGCAAAACGTGCAGTTTCCCACCGAAATCTGGATGTTTGTCGAATTTTTTTAATTGATCTGGTAAAAAAATCATGTGGTCGTGCTCTCGAACCGCAATCAAATAAAAACCTTACTCGTTAATGTTTTATGTATGAAATTCCCGAGGCCGATACATTATGGATGGAGTCCTGCTGGCTTGGCGCGTTCGGAAATTTTGACAGAACGACAGATATCGTCGATCTCTATGGTAGCTACAGATCTCCTTCGACGTTTTTACGCAACTCTGACGACCGATAACATCTGACTTCGAATATTGGCGGAAAGCAGTAGACGTATCACTGGTCCGAACTTACATTACCATGTAAATAATGCATCAGCAAACATTATTTTCGCATCGTTATAATACAGGCTGAAATATTATTATTATACGTTTACTTCGACAGATCATAAGAAAATTAACTATGTCAATTAGCCGAGCCATCGCAGCGGCGCGAATGGAGTTTCCATGTCACCGTTAATATAATAAAAAACGGCTCAATTTCAACAAATTACCGGCCAACAAATTGCGTAAATAATTATCTTTGCACAACGCAATAAGACGTTTACAAATAGGGGTGCATTTAGTAAACAATCACAATTTATTACGGTGACCATCGCGACATGTTTAGATGGGACACCTGAGGAACTATTTCGGTCGAACCAGTTGCGCGGGCGCATCGTTACCGCGCAGGTGTCGCTGTGTAGGGTGGCCAACACGCTGGCGTTAGACGCTATTTATTAACAATTACTATATGTATGGAAATTCAAGTTCTTTATTTTAATTGGACAATATTTACTAAATTATTTAAAAAATCGATTTGAATATATTTTATTAAAAAATATATATTAAGCACCTTTTTGCCTGTGTCACATCCGTCCAATTTTCTTTCACTACATGATTATGAGACCTAAACCTAGATAAATAAATATGAAGTTTCATGACAACTTGTTCAATAAATACTACCTGTCTACTGTACAACAAACATTTTACATTTCTTGGTCTATAAACATAGACCAGTCAACTTGAGTTAGGAAAGAGCACAAAGGCTCTATTTCAAATGCTTTACATTCAAAATGATGTAAATATTTTAACAATACTACACGTACAATAGCTGATACCTTAAATACGTTGCCTGAACATGAGGTAGCAAAAACTATGAAAGTGTAAATTATTGCTCTGCCATTAAGAACTATTGCTACTTCAACTACAGAAGCAAGAGCTATTATTACCAAAACGCCATAAAAATTAAACACCATAGTTAAAATCATATCGACGGTGTACAAAGTATGCAGAGCACAGTTATCTGAATATCCCACGGGACCTACATCTCTTGGAAGAACCGGATCGACCGTAACTCCTTACTCACTGGCACTTTACGTGCAAGATATAAACTTAGAGGCCCTAAACTAATTAGTTCTACTGTTTGAAGTGCTTAGTCAAAAAGAGATAAATAATGTGGAATATCAGCCCATTTTACTCAGTACAGAAATTTCGGAAACCGGTATCGGAATTTAGGGATAAACATTTTCAAGAACTTACTATGTCGTCCAGATAAATAGACGTTCCTAAGACAGCACTTATCAAAACTGAAATATTATTATTGTATGTAATTGCCCGAAAAGCATCCAACAGGCCTTGTCCTACTAATATTATAAACGCGAAAGTTTGTATGTATGGATGTATGGATGTTTGTTACTCTTTCACGCAAAAACTACTGAATGGATTTTAATGAAACTTTACAATAATATAGCTTATACATCAGAATAACACATAGGCTACAATTTGTAAACATATTGTTCGAAATACTAAACCTGCGCAGACGAAGTCGCGGGCACCAGCTAGTTGTTATATAAAAAAATCTGTTTACACCCCTTCATTACTACTATTTTTACTCCCACTATGATTTGGTGTAATCCACATCAAAGGTCAGGGCCTAATTAATTGTTACTAAGCCATAAATCTTTCAAAAGATACAACAGTCGCCATCGCCTATGACTTGTTCGCAGTCCGTTTGTTTGTCCACAGGGCGCTCATTACACGCGATAATGACTAGATCTATCTGCAAGTGTAATACGATATAGCGGCCATTGTGGGCTTAAAAATACAATCGACAGGAAACAATACCTTATCTTTTAGTACTTCAGTCACGACCAGATGATATCTTACGAACTAATCAAGTGCATCGCTGGAATGATTAACCATTATTTGTTCTGTATTTAATATATTAATGCTATACGAAACATCTGGTTGGCTAGTGTTTTTAAGAATTTCATTTACGTTTATTTATTTCTCTTTAGTTTTAATAATGGAATATGTGGTATCCATTCAAGTGTGGAATTGAAATAGCTTTCTAATGTATTCGAAAATAAAATTGCAAGACATCTTTAGAATGTATGCCTTAATTGAATATCTTCTTATATCTTTCACTGTTACACATTTTTAATCATGCAGCAGTTGATAAAAGTGTTTCAAGCGAGACAGATTACAGTACATTAGTTATTCCGATACCAAAAAGAATTTCTTCTTCAAACTCTTTGCTATCCATTCCTATCGCTTCACACCTGTACAAAATTAACACACATTAAGTTTTCAATTAGTTTTAAACAAATTGCAACGAGTGCTCTTCACTGTTATTAAATATTCATTTGGTTAAAAGGAACACTTATTTACCACTTTGTAGAATGTTTGTGCGTTGAGCTTGGCGCCTTGGGTTATTCGCATAAAAATGTCTTGAATTAAAAAGAAAAATTGCAACGGTTCTTCATAATTGTTCTAATGATTTTAAAATGCTGTGAAGCCTACATATGATACTCGTAGGACTTTTAAAAATCTTGAATTTGGGTTTTATAATACAAAGTACAATGATGAAACTAGATAGAGATCAGATTGGAAATTGGAAGGAATGAAGTGCCGAGGGGTACACGACTAACCTATCACGATCAAATAGAACCGTAAACTTTCACAACTCCAATTCAGACATCCTCAAAATTGCTGTGCACCTAAAAATCCAAGATCGTAGTGGTAGAAAATATGAAAACTATCTTACTTAAGATACAATTTAGGGCCAATCTAACACTACCACCCGCGGTTTCATGAAGTATTTGGAGCGCCTCATAAATCCTAAACAGTTCTAAATTGTAACAATACGATTATTCTATGTGAATTGAATACAATCGCTTGTTTTAACATCTTGACCGACATTAATGACAAAACTTACCACATATTCGTGCACATAACTCGGTTTTCTCGAAAACTCGCATCGTGATCGTTTCAGTCGTGAGTCTCGAAAAACCCTTTGATGTGTGCCCGACTACTAACGAACTATGCCGACCGATAAGACCAACTATTAGTCGGTTCAACATGCCGACAGATGTCGTCTCCCAGACTAATCAGCGTAACTGTTTACAATGACAACTTGTACCTCGGTTACTAAACAAGCTTTGAATATTGCTTTGGCTATCAGAACTGCAACCATATCTTTACTCAATAAACTAAACAATTTTAATTTAAGACAACAGCAAATATCTTGAAGATAATAATTTCGTAATAACGAAATTCCGCAAGGGTTCATGTGAATCAATCAACTGGTGGCAGAACATAGCAAGGCATCGCAATAGTCCCCGAGTACCAGGCGCGCATAACAACAAGGCGTTCACGCTAGGTGTCGTTGGGAGGCGGGCCGACGCGCCAGACATTCCCTTTCCACCGCCCAATCGCTATTGATCCATCCCGTCCCCCGCTCGACGCCCGTTTCCTAGCTAACAGGGAGTAGCGCGTTAGTTAACTGGGGACCATTATAATATGGACGCATTTGACAACCTCTCTCGTAGTCGTGGACGCCTGGTAAGTGAGTTGGTTACGCGGTCGCGCTGGGTGCTAACGAACCGTAATATGGCAGGGGGCGCTCTGGCGAATAGGTATAGCAAAAAAGCTCTCATTGTTTATTGTTTACTTTCCTATAATGTATAATTTTTCTAGGGATTCTATGCAAATAAAAAGGCAAATAGGGTAGGGTGATACGTAAAAAAACAACATTTAAAAGAACTTTTAAATAAACGATAATTTTTTAATGAGTTTTACTTCTTGCATTACAATAGAAATGCGTACTAAGCGCCACCTACCTAATGTTTTATCAGTTTGATAGTGATACATTTGATCACGAGATGGCACCCGAGGCCGAACGGCCGGGAATGAGCGACGTCTTCGTACTTAATGCACTCCTGGTATTTTTGAGTCCATATTTGGCGCTTTCATTTCCTTCACGATGGTAGCGAAGGGCAAGAATTGAATAATAATGAATGGAGATGTTTGTTCTTACTTGTTGTTGTAGTAAGTTGTAACAAGAAAATGTCACAGAAAAATTATACTTACCTACTGATAATATTTTTATTTAAAAAATTGGAGTTTTTTTTTTACAAAAGCAATTAGATCAAATATTTATTTTTTTGTAATTTTTGTATCCTGTAGTCAACATAATTTTCAATAATTGTGTAGACTGTTTGGGAAGCTATTTTTCTATTTTTTTACAAACACTCGAAATTGGCAATTTTAAATATGAAACATTAGGAAATACCAGGTCTGACCGAGTGTTGGTCAATCTATCCATTAGCCTAATCATAGATTTAGCTGTTTGTAAAGCTACACCAAAACAAAACCATAGGAATTGTGCTAGGCGCAATACATTTTGATGAAACCTTCGAATTGAGCTGTGAGTTGAACTGAAATAGCAATTTTTCCCACAGATTACAATTACGAAAAGCAAATCAGTGCTCCTATTTTTATTCGTCCACAATTAGCCCAACTAATTTGGGAGCGTTTAAGAACCCACCAAAACACAAAGGCCGCCACACAGGTCGTAGCATTAGCATTACAAAACGGTTGCGGGCCGTGAGATATGGGTCGCAGATGCGCGCCCGCGCCGCCGCCGTAATTAGTGTAGGCGCAATATATAATTGTTTCATTTCAGTAACGCCTGTCCCTCTCACTGCTGTGCGAATTGTTCGCCAAGATAAATGGCCTTAATCACCCCATGAAGAATCTAGCAAAAATTGCAACCGTTCACTTAGAACACTATTTTCTTGCATTTTGGGCCCACCGGGAGCTGTCGCCTCACAATTAACAGATATCTACGCCCGTGTACTAACATTAAACAATACTTCACAAAATCTCAAGATCTAAACGTCGTCAAGTCGTGTGGGAAAATAATCTCAAGCGCAATCTACATCCGAGCTAGGTCCTAATTAATTTAGTAATCGTTCGTGACGACTTATTCCGGCCCTAGACCCAACCACGAACCTAACGAAATCACGACTCCGCCAGACAACGATAATCGTTATTTTAAATTTATTAAAATGTCCTCTTTAAGGACTATATCGGAACGCCTATATCGGACTGTATAATTTATTCTTGCATTGGAGGAACGCGCTAAACAATGAGGGCTATTATCATTTCTAGAAGAGCACGTTTTGATTTATAAATGCGCCGCAATATCATCCTTGCTGAAAAACTACCTTTGTTATTTTATTTGTCAAGTAGTTTTGTGAATTATGATATTGGTTGTTAACGATTAAGCGAGCCATTCTTATTTGTTAGATAATAGTTTCCGTAATAAGCAAGCGGAAAGCACTGAGCTCTGTTCAAACTAATCAGGAATGAGTCAATGTTTACTTTATGGGTTACGCTGAAACACAGTGATGCTTTTAACAATAACAGCAAGTTGCTAGTCGGTCGGGCGGTTAGAATCTAAACAACATATTGTCGGCAATTTTCATGACAAAGTCGGCACAATACAACGGCATGCCGACAACAAAATGCCGTCGTGTCGGCCTGACGGCCCCTGGGGCGTCGCAATTAAAGTCCCGGTTGCACGAGGTGATAGGTGCACCGAATTGATGAGCAGGCCTTAACATTGATTAGCTTAAAATATGTACACATTAGTTCTTTACGTGTTCAGACCCCTTTTCCTCTTGCAGAGTAAAGAAAATTCATAGCCAAAGTAAAATGGTAACTTCGTATGCAATTACAACGAATTTGGGGATATGAAGATTTTCTAAGCCATCGCAAGTCTAAACTGTGGATTGAGTATATCTATTAAAGTATGGTTTGAAACCAATGAAATGGAAATCGAACTCTGTAATTTAAAAGCACACGTTCAAATTCAATTTCGACAGTCCAGAATCTAACCCCCGAACCACCCACCAGAGGCCACTAACTGAAATTCTGAACACTGTCATTCAGTAAAGCACGTTTAATTGCAAAGGCAAGTAAGGCTGCACGTTTTAAGGGGCATTACATCGCATAACGAGGGCGGATGCGCGAGCGCACGCCTAACAAGTAACAACAGGGCACGCCGGCGACTTTGATACCCGCTGCGCGACAGCATCGCTTGCGTGCGCGCGACCCCAATGCGGCGCAAGATTGAGGCGATTTAGCATAGCCGCATACGCCGAAAATCGTTAAAGTTTTCAATTTTAAGTTAGGTATAATATAGAGCGATTGGCACGGTTTTAGACTGTCAAAATTGTCATGTGCGTGCGATGTTAATTTTGATTATAACCAAAATATAGAAAAATTAAAGCATTGGAGTTTTGAGACGCTATTTAGACGACATTTTAAGAAGGTATTTAACGGGTATCAATTTGAAACATTTATTGTTATATGGGTAAATTATGCTGTTTCTGTTCAATCGATCAACAATATAACTAAAAGGTTGCTTGCCAAAATTATGTAGTTGCTCAAACATTAATGAATATGGGCCTTGTGAACATAAAAACGGTTTTTTTCTGCCAATGTAAAATGCTAATTTCTGTAAATCAAGCGTTTTTCTTCTAACATGAATACTGAAGCTTGTCGAGGTTGCATTAGCGCATGCCTTCGCCATCGCTCACCATTTGCATCACAGTTCAATGGAGGATTTTGACGGACATCACTACACGGCCTGCGCGGACGCATAGATTGACAATGTCTACCCGTTTAATGAAGCTACCGTAGCTGCAAGAATATAGGAAATAAGTGGCACTTTTATATTGAACTCCTCGTTAATTTAAGGGTTTTATATTTATTTTTACAAGGAGCCCGATATAATTTGTATTCCTGTTGTGCGCGCTAATTATACTAATTGATCTATTTCTTATTTTGTATTCGTAACGCGTATTCTAGATAAACAAGATTGAATTCCGTTTCAATAATACTTGCTACTTTAGCTGCCTATCCTGTGCAGTTTGTAATTTGCCCTTTCAAATCAAAATTACAGATTGTAAAAAAAACTACGGTGTGGATGGGTACGCATGAATCAAATGTGATTATATGCGATATACATTTTGCCGGAAGATTGTTTCGGCCCGAGAATATCAACTATGGTAACGTAATCAAAAACATAGCTGCTGCTGCTGACTTAGCTCCCATTTTCCCAATTAATTAAGGTAAAAAACTCTTTCCAAAGTAAGTTGTCCTGACTGTGCAATGGTTTTCGAGGACTTGAGATCTTTTTACACTAGAGAAAATATTTTTTAACGTTACCTATTGGGTGAATAATGTTTGCTACAACAGTTAAGTACATAAACCGCTGAAAGATGTGACATTCAAAACCATTGTGAAAAGCACCAAAACATATCAACTTGACAGATTTTTTAAAATTAATATGTAAAGAGCCCCGTATTTTCCTTAATGCAGTTTCAATATTTTTAGTATTAATTAGGCAAAACTGACAACACAATATCAAAAAAATATTTTTGCATAATGGCAACTTCAATCTAGAGCTACATTTTTTTTAATCTTTAAAAACAAGATTGTAATAGGTACCTAAGCAATGTTCAAAAAAATACACCTAAGTAATCAAGTGATTAACTAGCTCACTTAGAAAGGTGCGCCACAATATTTATGCAAAATAAAGTACTGCTTTTCTCATTTAATATCTCGACGTCGGCTATTGGAACACTGGATAGGTAATAGTCGCAAAATGCATGCAAGTAGTCCGGGCGTAATCCGGGACACCGCGGGGTGCCCAACCAATAGCCAATATGATGCGATATACAGACTAAACCTAATCGAATTGGATAATATTTGCAATTCAAACGTGTTAATGTTTATTAAATAACACAGGATTGCCATAAAATTAATATTTATGGGTAGGTATTTTAATTCAAGCAATGGCCGAGCCTTAATTCATCAATACGCTTGATTTTTCTGAAAGATATTTCAACAAGTTGCACCACAAAGAGGAAGCATGTCAAATTCGTTGTTTTCAGAAAATGGTACAAGTAGCGCCATCTCTTGGCACACCCAAAAAATAAATTATGACAGCTACCTTCTATTTACAGAAAGTTACCTAAATAATTACGTTTTATCGCTACAAAACAACGTGTAAATAACAATTTATGATGTAATACATTTTACTTTATGCCGCTTGAGAACGATAAACTTGCAAATAACTATAAAATACTCACGAAACATAACCTTGTAACATCTGACATCTGTCAAAACTTTCATCACAAATGTTCACAAAAACACTGTAAATAAACGTGAAACACGACTTTACGGGGTCTACGATGTAGAAATTATTAAATATCGATAGAAAAATGCATTTGGACACGTTTTTAGCAATATTCCATGGTTTTTAAGCGTCGGGAAAATTATAACCTCTTAGCCCAAAACAATAAGCGATTTTTATGTTTTTCAGCTCGTTATTTGGAAATATTTTACGTCAGACCATCAATTCTACAGCATCTGTTAGTGTTGCGAAGGGATTTATAGGCATACACTGTAGTTTTGCCATATTTCGAAAACATTGACTTTGACATCTCACTGTTTACACTTTGCACCAATATTCATAGTGAAATTAATTTAAATGATTAATATTGCATAAATGCCCAAAACAGGGTGTCAATATTCAATGTAAAACAAATCTTTTAAGAGGTTGACGATAAAATTAAATGAATTTAATATAAATATGTTCAAAATGTCATAAGACTTGGAAAAAATATTTTGCTCACCGGTATTGTCACTTATTGAATACATATTTTTGTAACAATAGTACAAGTTCTAGCATATAACCAGAACTGTATACAGAGGTAAACAATATCTAATGTGTAAAAGTTATACTTTCATAAAAATAATGTAATACTGGGCTTGGTAACAATTTGGTAGTGGTCGCCTCCGCACGTAAACAAAACTTTAGTCACAATATTTCTCATCAGCTGGGCTATACAGAGGCACAAATATAGCTCAGTCCACTTATGTTTGCCATGAACTTATACATTGTTATGCACTCTGACACGCATGCTGGTTGCAAGCAGCCAGCGCTCCCTGACGACCCATATGGAATATTGCCAAAACCGGTCTCACCCACCCACCTTCTTCATAATCCCAGTCTTCCGTTTGGAGAAAGTCGTATACCGTCGCAGTTTGTTGTCAATGTATTCCATTTTGATCTTCACACGACCCTTGGTCTTTTTGCCATTGGAAGGTGGCGATTTCTTGGGCTGGAGAGATGCATAGCCGTCATCTGCGATGTCGGGCATGGGGCAGTGGTCTAGGCCCACGTTCTGTGGGGGTCGCTCGTCGTAGCACTGGTCCGAAGGCCTCTTGACACCGGCGCGCGGCATCGGGCACGGCTGCATGCCGGGCCGCAGCCCGCCGCCGCCGCCGAGGGCGCTGGGTGGCCGTCCAGTGCCGTACATGTCCGGCATCTCGCCGAGGAGTCCCATGCCATACGGCGACCCGAAGCGGGGCTCCCGCGCTCCGCCGGGCGCGTCCATTATAACCTCGCAGTACGCCACAGTAACCGGTGCGCGCACGCGCTATGCACACCTCACCGTCCGAACGACGAACGGAGACTAAGTTCTAACCGAAAACGCGAAAGAACCGAGGGCGGGACTGACGAGTCGGCCGCTCGGACCGCGACTGACTTCGCGCGACTGCGTCCCGCGCACCTCGACCTCTATCCGTCTCTGTCTGGCGCGGCGCGTGCAATGCGTTTCGAAGGAGATGGAGTTGCAAAGCGCGGCGTAACCCGACACATCCGTAGGAAAAGCGAACGTTCGCCGGGAACCCGCGAACATTTCAGTGCCCGAAATCCGTATTAAAATAGAGCTTTTATTTTGAGTTTATTTCGTAAATAGAAATAATAGAGTCGGAAGTGGAGCGGCTCGGGCGCAGCGGCGGGGCGGTGGGCAGTGCCAGAGCCATATTTAGACGCGAGCCGTGCCAAATATGGCAATCGACGGTCAAATGGGGGCCACTGAAATCCCTCCTACTCGCACCTGGCGATTTTCACGTCTAATAATTAAAAACTTTGTCACGTCACTTAGGTATTGAACGATACATACTTACCTACCTGCGGCTCATTACATTTACTTAATATGTAAGTGTCGTACTTACTTGCTGGTACTGTAGCTCTGTAGCTAGATCTATTTGACATTACCTATCAGGTATAACACGCTTTTTCTAAACAATTTACCAAGTGAATGTATTCCAGGGATCGAAAAAGAATTTTCCCATCAGTCGCCTGCTGCGACTGAAATGCAGTTCTGCAGCAAGTTACAGGTTCGTCATAAAATACTCAGAAATGCTGAATAAATAATTTAGCAGGCAGGTACTCCGTTTACAATGATTTCACGATCGTTTAAGCTCCTGAGAACAAATTCCTTTAGCATAAACACGCACCTCGGGAGATATTACGATCTATTACTGAGTTATTACTTATTTATTTACGAGATTATTCCTACTAAACTAAGTAGATGCTTAGGTACCTTTTCAATGTTCACTTTAACTTGAACTACCTATCTATTATTTAGCTTGTTAAAGGTAACGAAAGCAGCAGTAACTAAGTATTTATCTAACTACCGGACAATGAAAAGCGTTCTATTTATCTTAATGATCAAGTACTTACTTAACATACTTACTTAAGAACATCGTTATCAGACTATTATAGTATTATAAAATAAATATATAAATAAAATAAAATTCATTTATTATAATTATAATAGACTTTGACTAAAAATAAATAAATGATTCTGTCCATGTCTAGCTTTCAGCTTGCCACTGAAGCTTTCAGGCTACCTTTTCAAAAACAGAGTTTGCTGGTTCGAAAACTGGTAGATATCTACTAAAAGCAAATATTTTGAACAAGTCCCGGGCTCAATTTTTTGGTAGGGCTGAAATCACTTAGTGGGTTTTAAAAACTTTCAAGGCGTCCCTGGGCCTACAAGATCATGCAAAGCCGATGTCCCCGAATTCTAAAAAGTAGCAGCCGCTGTTATAATTCCACGTCAAAAAACGTCAGGTGGATTTGACTAAATTCTGACATTCTGATTCTGGGGTATCCTGAAGAAGATACCATATCTTCCAATGGGCTTATAGGTAATAAAATCACCTTCAACGATGGTTTCTGTTGCTTAACTCAGATCTATCAAGGTATGATAAGTACATAGTATCTATTTAAATATCTATGGTAGATAGACAGATACCCTTCTAGGTAGGTACCTATCTAATTATGATTTACAACCTCACTAGTACATCAAACGTGATGAATTAACCAATATTTTTATATTAAGTATTCCATATCAGTAATCAATAGAGCGATCTGGTTTCATTATGATTACTAAGTATAAAATCGATGTTTTATTACCTATGTCGTGCTGGCTGTATCTTTCGGTTTCAATCGCCCGTAGTTTTTAAGAAAAACACCAAATTTAAAGTGTCACATATTTTGATTGTTAAAACCAAAGTAACTTTAACAAAATACTTAAGTTCAAATGTTACTACAATGTTGTTTTATCACTTAGGTACTAAGTATAGGTACCTAAATGCACGTAAATGTCGGTACTGCGCCTGATCTCTTACCGGTCGTGTCGGATTGCCGCCCCATCGGGCTATGAGAGTGAAGGAATAGTGAGTGCACCTGTGTCTGCGCAAATGCTCGTGCACTATAATATGTCCTGCGTAATTGGCTAATCTCCTTACATGAGAACAGCCGCCGTAGCCGATAATCGGCTAGGAAGACATTACCATCATCATAGTATAAGTTTTTCCGACTTTCCTTAGCTAAGCTCTAGCAAGCAAATATAAAATATGAGTTGACAGCAGGATCCTCTATTTATTACAAAAATCATAAATTAGATATATTTTATAGCGTTATTAACGTAAGTTTTCTCAAGGACCGCATCTGGCCGCCCACTTTCCTCGTAAATTGCCATGTTTTGCCTTTTTAAGTTTATTTTATTGTTCTTACTCACAGTTCAGTAAACCCGGCCACATAGGAAAACTTTTGAAATTGTTTTTTTTTACTGTTGATTTTAGAATAAGACAACAGTCTCTTAAAAACTTAATTGTGGTTAATGGACGGGGGTCTTCTTGTTTTCATTAACATTTTTCTTTCCATCAAAATCCCTTTTTAATACGCTTATATTAGCTTCTCTCATAACTATGTACGTAAGAAAATCTTGGAATCTTAATTTGACCCACTTCCCGGTCTTCGATTAGTATGAAATTTTGTACACGCTCTGAGTTCTGATGACAGTACATGACTAGCGTGTTTGTTAAATTTTAAAACTACGCACTAACTTTTTTCCCTTCGCACTTTAGTACATCGACTCGAATCGACTGGTACCTAGATGTTCATATGACAGACAGGACTACCATTTCACGTGCCCTCCGAAACAAAACACTACCTATAGGTTTACACTTGCTAGTGCTTAATACTAGGTCCCTAAATAGGCTAGGTATGCGTGAGGCATCAGATGGCTGATTTCGGAGATGCAAAGTTACGTGACGTTTGCTGTAAGATGGATTACAACATGGAGACAGAGATAGGATATCCGGCTACCTACATATCGAGTTCCTTAAGGATGTCAAATATTTAAAACGACTCGGTTAATTATGACTAATAGGTAGGTACTGCTAACGTAAGGATAAAGTTTTAATCTTAATAAATTCCGAGAATTCTTTAATTATAATGGTCTAATTCAATATCCTTAATTGGGGTTATAGCTTATTAGTATTACTAATGCGATAAAAAGTCTGCTTGATCCTGTATTACCTCATAGTTATCATTCAATTAAATAAGAGGAAATCCTTGTTCCTGTGTTAATTCCCTACTTAACTTTATTAGTCACGTAGTCCACATATTTAAGTAATTAAAATTTAGGAAAGCTTTAAGCTGTAATATCTAGGAATATTAGGTACATCTATATTGTTGCGTTATCAAGCTCTTCTGATATGGAGAAGGGATTCACCGTGCATGCTCAATTCAGTCTAAAAAAGTTTCTATAAGTTATAAAAAATTAAGTATATCGGTATAAGGTTTCTAATTTCGAATGTGCACATTTCTTCTTAAGGAACCTTAAACCGTAGACAGCCATAGCTATGATTAATTCTTACGTTCATATAAATCAAAGAAAACTAATTTTCTCGTCACGTGCTAAATAATATTTAAATTATCCATGAACAAATAAATCCACAGGCTGTAAATAACCCAATGAATCAAGTTAAAGTAAAAATAACCCAAATCCCAAGTTTATTTTTATGTATTTCCCCTACTATAGGCGCAACTTATTTGTACTCGCGGTGGGTACTGAAATCCTGAATGAAACCACAATTACTATCAGCTGTTTATTATTTATTACTCTTTGTTATTATTGTGGCATTTCCCAGTACTTATGTTAATGACGTTTTAATACGTATCTTGACGAAAGCCAGCTACATACATTTATGTATTACCACAGATTACTATAATAATAACTACGTATTACTAGTTTTTCCTGCGGTTCCACGCGCGAAAGGAACAGAAAAGTAGCCTTGCCCTTTCTCAGAATTCTAGACTATCTGTGTACCAAATTTTATTTAAATCAGTTCCGAAGTTTCGGCGTTACAGTAGGATAGACAGACCAATGATTAGTAAGGGCTTTAAGTAGTTATTTTTCAGACGATTATACCTTTTCATGACCATAATGGCCGTTTTTCGCCTGAATTCAGATTACGGCGTCAATTTCGCAACAACAAAAAAATCTTAGGCTTTATTATAGGCCACATTATTACTTAATATTTTATTTTTTACTTAAGAGAACTGGCAACTCTAGCCCGCAGGAGATTCCAGTTGCAGAAAAGTGCAAACACTGATGCATGGGGATTCACATCGCCTTATATCTAGCGTTTTTTCCATCAACTCCTATAAAATATGCTTTTGTACGTGACTGATGGCACTAAGACAAAAATATATTCGTAAACAAATGACGGTAGAAATGACTTGAATAGTAAACGCGTCTATGACTGCACTGTCTATGTCCAATGGCCGGATATCCTATGGTGTCAAATCCCGTTGTATCGGACCTACTTTTCCATAAGCAGAGTGTTGTGTGAGGAATATTTTTGATGTGGAAGCTTTATTGCTGTTAGTTGTTTTCCTCAGTTCTACTTCCTCAGGTAGCGGCTAAAGTTATTACTATAGATATTAGAAGAATTTGGATTGGTTCCACCCTGATAGATATTTCATTCTCATCATTAATACCTAAACTCTCTTGAAATAGGCACATTAAAACTATCATCATTATTCATGCATGCATAACCTCATTCTCGAATGCAGTTTCACAAAACTAAAATATTTTACTAGATTACACCCGAGACTTCGTTCCACACACTCATCTCATCTCTCATCTCAACGAATAGTTTTGGAATGAAAGCTTAAAAATTAAATTAACTAACTTTTCTCAGTTCTGCTACCGGTCACATTAATTCACGAAAATCCCACTACGTAATATTTAGGGAACTTGCAAAATTATATCATTTTCGGGGTACAATTTTCCTTGAAGTCGGTTTCTTCCACGTGACTTGCCAAATATGGTCAAAACTAAGAACATTACTTATAAGCTTATCAGTTAAAACCGCAGGAAGAGCTACCTGTTAATGACTAACTTATGCAATGAACTTGCATAAGCACAAATTACGTAGGTACACAGTAAATTAATATTAACACATCTCCAGTCTCAAATGTTATCAGAAAACCGCACGGAAACCAGTAGATACGCGACCTTTATATATTAATTATTATACACTATTTAATTAATTAATTCGGTAAATGATTTGTAGATTATTTATATATTTTCCTGTAAAGTTAAGGAAATTGCAATTCTAATGCTCGTAGCAACTGATAAGGTGACTATGGGTGACGTATTTTATTAGAATTATTACGTACTTATGTGAGTACAATTATTTTAAAGTCACGTTTTTCTAATGCGGTTTACATTATATTTAGGTATTGCAATAAGTGTTGCCATGCTATGTTAGATTGTCGTGACCGCAGACGTCCGAATTTGTACCAAATGGTACAGCTGATACGATGATGACTGGAATTGAACAATGAATAACAAAGACTAAGTTTTCAGTTGTCAAATCTAAGTAAAAAACTGCACATCCTAATAACCACTAAGTAGTACCTATTATGAACGTCAGTATGAAGTATGTAGGTTCAGCAACCAACTGCCTGTAAACTGTTGTTACGTTAAAACTGTTGTAGTTAAAAACACTGGAGCCCTTTTATGAAATACCTAATGCTCTAAAACTTTTATAAAAATGGGCATGGGACCTGTGATATGATCATCTTTTTCGCTTTCTAAGTCTCATACCTAAAAAGTACAACTGTATGTAAGACTTAATTTAATCAATGAACGTGAGTCAAATGACACAGTCCCAATACTCTATCGTAAAACGTAATCAACATGACCATACGTTGGTAATCCCCGAAAAGTGTACCAAATTATGACTGAACTTACGTAGGTATGAATAACTTTATCATTAAATTAAGCGTCCAAATTAACTCGGTACTTCCTTCCGCGAACCTCATTTTAGTGACGTAGACCAACTTTATTTTATCTCCCTGTAACTAAGGAAACTAAGGTGCATTATACAACGATAACCAAGTAATCTATAATAAAACATGCATATACTTAATTAATGAATTAATTAAACTTATGGATCACGTGATTGTTAGATAGATATTCGAATGAACTAAATATTATTATTAAGATTGTCAAGTGTTCTGCTCAATTGAGGCTTTCAAAATATTTCAAGAAAATTCAAGCCTCTGGTGCCTTTTGGCTGACACGTGAAAGAAGTCTTAAAGATGAAAGGGCCTATAAAATTAAAATATGCTAATGGTATGATAGAGACTGCCTTTAAGCCTAACCTAACCTTTCTCCTGCTGAAATGGGATATTCTATTCTGCTACTGGGAAACTTCATGCTTTCAACCGAGTGGTAAGAAGTTTAGAGCAAACTTAAATTATTACCGTGTTATCGCTTATACCCAATTCAAGTTTTAAGGTTTAGGTATAACTTAGGTAACACTCATTCTTTGTAATTAGGTATGTGAATAGGTGTTACCCCATCAAATGGTAAATAAGGAAACCGGTTATAATTGCGTCTTCTATTTGAACGATCACAAAAACGATCCATATACAGTTGAACCATATGAACAATTCGCCTAGCAGTCTAGTCGACAGTCTACAATGATTACCAGCTGTTTCCCCGATCACTGGTCGCCAGGTCGCCGTCAACTTTCTAAACAAACGAGCGACCGAGGACCGAGGGGCAGCCACATTCCTTGCCAAAACCGGCGACCACCAGCGCCCGGGATGGGCATGTTGACGCAACGCCATTCAATATGCCACATATGATAGGATCGATATGATTCCTGTGAAAAATAGGACTGTATTTAAAAAAAAACACATAGGAAGTGGTGATAGTTTTTGATGCCAATATTTGTGAAAAGTTAGGTAATTTAAAGTACTGATTTTCAGCCTAATTTGAGTAAATTAGTTTTTCTTTACCTTTTTTATTTATTTTAATTAAAGATAGGAATGCGTTTGACTATCTCACGTTATGGCAAGTGACGATGTGGTTCGAAGACGTTATCCAAGTTATGGATTGGATGAGAGAGCAAAATTTTATTATATGTAACCTATGTACTTGTACATCTTCCAAAGAATATGTATAAAACAAACATAATCCTTATTGTCCATATCGTTGTCTTTAAACTTCTTAACTTAAGTAAGCAAAAATACCTAATGGAAAACTGTTATTTCAAAAGAGTCTGTCAGAAGTGGGATTCGAACCCACGCCCACAGAAGTGGACTGCGACCTGAACGCAGCGCCTTAGACCGCTCGGCCATCCTGACATGTTTAAATCATATCAAATGATAACATTATATTTCCAAGTGGTTCGTTTCAGATAATCATAATTCGTTATTTCTCCCCCATCTCATCTCTCTTGGTACCAGCAGAACTAAAATAAAGTTCTCATAACTTCAGAAAATTGATAAAACTGCTAAATTCTAAATTCTCATGTTTTGCGATTTCGTAATCGTTTGGATTATGACTCTAAATATGAGAAAAGAAGTTATTGTTTTCACATATTTTTCTATTTGGCAGCTATGTATATTTCACACTTCTCTGACCGACACAAGTTTTCATACATACAATCCATTCATACTTTCCTCTGTCATCCTCTTAGTCAGCCATACAATATACCTACCTATGCATTGTGCCCAAGCCCAAAATTAGCATATACTCTGCTTTTGAATATTTATTCGTACTTTCCTATAATTATATATATAATTCATACATTCATTCGTAGACATAAAACGCATAGGTAAGGAAAATGTTTTCCATACATTATGTATTTTGAAAAATAAGCCAAAAGTAGCGCCTATTCCCAACATAAATATCTAATTATTTTTTAAATCTCTCTATTTAATTAATTTTAGACAAAGTATTTGGACAAAATATTTTCTATCAAAATAATTTCCAAGGTCAAATCACGTTTTAGGACTTCCACAATTTCCACGCGACGTTGTCACCCTACACAGAATAGCTGTCATAGAAGTGTGTGTCGATGACCTGCGCTTGATTCACAGTTGAATTATGGCGTTGTATATAATGCTAATCTTTGCGTCAATACCTATTGTCATTGTTCGATATGTGCAGCAAATGTATGTAGCCTTATGAAGGTAGATAATCAATGATTTTGTTATTAATATTAAAATATTGTATTACGACTCCTATGCTGGTTAATGTTTGAAGAATAGGGTAGTGTCCAGGGTCGAAATAATGAAATAATATTTAGTCCGCTTTTTAGATAATCAAAAAATATTGGATACGTATTTTTTCTTTTTTTAATTAAACATAAAATGACAAAGATAATACACTTCAAAAATTAGGAGTGGGGGCCTTTTACGTCACAGTGTCCTGAAAATTGTAGCAACTTGTGACGTCACACTCAACTTTAACACGCTATATCTTAACAAGTTCTGATCCAATTTAAAAAAGAAAAAATACGTATCGCTTAATTTTGGACAATCTACAAGACGGACTAATTATTATTTTTTAGGAAACTAGCCTAATGGTTGCTATTATGTATTATCAATGTTACACTTAAGTACCCTTATTTAATACAAATATCCTTTTACTAAATTCGAATCCCTTAGAATAACACAAATGGTAAAGGTAACGGTACCGACTCTCAATAAGCATAAATAAAAAAAAACGTGGAAAAAAGCTAATAATGAAATAATACAAGGCGCTTAGCATTTTCGCATTTCTTAAACTTCCAAGGTTAAAACTGAAGCGATATCATGACATGATGGTGAACTTTTGTTACAATATTGGGAGTCAACTATGTTCCATGGATGGAGAGGACTTTTTCATGAAAGTTCATGGAAAACAGATTGATGTTAATACACCTATAGTTTGACTATAGTAAGATTCAGGCCTTATAAAAAGTGCCAACTTTTTGCCAAATAAATGTGTTGTTCTTTTACGCTAATACTACAATGTTTACAAAATACTTATAGGTCAGTGTCATTGCACTGTACATAAACGTTGCCACTTTGGAACGATTTTATGGATATGGACAACTTACAAGCATGGGCGTAGCCAGCTTTGGGCTCAGGGTGGGGCAGCAGTCAACCTATCCCCCGGGGGAGGGCGGGAGCCCTCCGATTTTTTGTATCTTGAGCCGTTAATCTCAAACTTGTTAATCTCTTAATTTGAGAGGTTTATATTTTCAGGTACAGAAAATAAACAATCACACACAGGACAAAAGCCAAAAGTAAGGGCATATGGTTTCTGATTACGCGAGCGAAGCGAGCGCGAAATTTTCATCGGACTTAAACCAAATATTACGTAAAATTTTGCCCAACCGAACTTAACTTTTTGTTTGTTGACAAATGCAAAAATAAGGGCATAAAGTTTCTGAATACGCGAGCGAAGCGAGCGCGAAATATTTATCGGATTTAACCATATATTACGTAAAATTTAGCCCAAACGTACTTAACTTTTTGTTTGTTGTCAAATGCAAAAACAAGGGCATATAGTTTCTGAATACGCGAGCGAAGCGAGCGTGAAATTTTTATCGGACTTAAACCAAACATTACGTAAAATTTAGCCCAAACGTACTTAACTTTTTGTTTCTTGACAAATACAAATATAAAATAGTTTCTGAATCCGCGAGCGAAGCGAGCGCGAAATTTTAATTATTTTTTAAGACTCAAAACCAAAAACTACGTAAAATGTCGCCCAAATATACATTTTCATGAATGGGGGGACTACGTACGACACACCCGATTTACGTCCCTACGAAAACCCCCGCTTGCATAGATAAGTCGATAAAAATAAAGTTAGATAACGTAAAGCAACGTCGCGCAGCTAAGCTTCGCAGACCACTCGGAATGCCTCTAGGGACCAACAGTGGTCCGCGGACCACCGGTTAAGAACCACTGTGCTAAACGATCGTTCTATTGTACAGGTCGTACATAGCTGGGCAAGCAAAATAGCGAGCGCGGTTTTTACACTAGGATAAAATTGCATTTCCGAAATTTTGATCACATATACCAGTTCCATCTCCTTCAATGCATTATTTTTTGGATTAGATGGACGGCTCGGCTCGCTACGCCACATAGCAACTATTCTTTTACGCTCGCTTACTATACGGCTCGCTTTCAAATGACGCTCGCACCGCGCACGTTTGGGAACTCGAGCATGCATTTTGTTTAGATCGCGCTCTTTTCAAAGTCGACAATTTTTTTATGCAATAACTTACGGATAGTACATATGTTGTTGATGTTGTTAGTTAAAGTTAGTAAAAAAAACATTGTTTAATCAGACACCTTATAGGTCAGAGCCAGGGCCCAGGGTGGGGCAAGTGCCCCAGCTTGCCCCAGTGTGGCTACGCCCATGCTTACAAGTATGTATTTGGTTCGACCCATATGGGCCAAATCAACCCATACAGATAACAACAGTGTTTTATTTTTATGTAACATCGATGTCTTTCCGGTTGACGTCGAAGATCATCAGAAAATACAGTTTCACGTGTGCTCTTGAACAGAAACTATTTGTCTGTTTTTGAAGTTAAACCAGTATAAACATTGAATGAAAAATATAAAAAAGGAATAAACAACTATGCAGCTATTTTAACCTTCATTTGCCGTGTTATTTTCCACATTTTCCGGTACTAGATACTTAGCTTATATCCAAATGATTATTAACAAAAAGAGTCTGTCAGAAGTGGGATTCGAACCCACGCCCACAGAAGTGGACTGCGACCTGAACGCAGCGCCTTAGACCGCTCGGCCATCCTGACATGTCATAGTGATATCAAATGCAATATCATTCAATGAGATGTTTATTGTAATCGCATAATCTTCTGCATTACTATAATATTTATTTGTTCTAAACTAGATTCGTTGAGATAATTATTATCTGGCAACGTTGCGTAGTGCCAATTTTGTCGCATTGATTGTCTAGGTACATTTGGTGACACTGCTGCGATTTAAATTGAGTTAAATGTAGATAGCTATTCTTATAATATTTACAACATTATTCAGATTTAACACTCCCATTTGCAGGCAGTAATATAGTTGCAGAAATGGCAATTTACATTTTGCTTATCTTCACAATTTACTAGCACATCTAGCCATTAAAAAAATGTTAATCAGCTGTCTATTACCGCTAGTGTAAAATTAAGAACCTCATTAGGACGCGAGTTTATGGTAGGAACGTTATTACGAGCCGGGAACAGAGACGCCGCTTCCCCGTACGTGGTCCCCATAACTTTCCACAAGTTGGCCCTTTATCGAAACAATGTCTAACAGAACGCATGCCGAACATCGCACGAATATCGTCATCTAGTAGCCAATTATTGAGGAACGCTCCAATGGGGTATCGAAACTCTCGGAATCCAGCTACGCACTTTATGTCTCTATTCATTAAACCGGAGCCATACTAATTAAAATTGTTTGGTTGGTGTAACGCGCGAATAAATCCCGGGCCGGGCTCGGGTGGCGTGTACGCGTTTTGCTTTGTTTTTCACTTGCTACATATTTGTGGGGGTCTGACATTAACACCTTCGGGTTGCTGCGTACAATGCGCGACTTGTCGGGGGCTACAAAGGCGCGCATCGATTTGCGGCCAACACTTTAAATATATCGAGTTGGCTGACAATGCGTTTAGCGCACTCGTAACTAAACTACCATGGATATATGGAAGACGGGGATCTTTGTTCGCCGGAGATCGCATCGGTTCCGCCTAATAGAATACGTTTGTTTCGCCCTCCCTGAATGTTAAGTGCGGATTTGTTCAATTTATTACATTCACTTTGTTTCGGTGCGGGCTGTTAATTGACTATGGTTTAATGCACCAATTACGGAACGGTTCGTGATGTAATATGAAAAACCCTGCAAACAACGCTTACATGCATGATTAAGTATGTGGTCTATTTCTATTTATAATTACCATGCGAGTGAATGATAAAGGAGTGACACATCGATCGTCACATGTAGTTCGCGTCGTAAGATGCGTGAATGAGGATGAGGAGGTAAAATAGACTGTTACTTATCTACCTTTGGGCAAAGGCAAATTAATACAGGGTTGACCTTTCTGTCCTCGTGAAGATACTCAGATCGTCTTCTTGGTTGATTGTGTGGATCATCATATTAAACTTCCACAGCAAGTTGAATGTTAGGCAGGTCAGTCTTGCTAATTAAGAAAATAGTACCTACCCAGAAACCGAGAAACTGTTGACTTCATCTTAACTTAAAGTTTTGCTTAGACATAATCTGGGCATAAGAAAAGAACGACTGTCAATATTTTTCTTCGTAGAAAAGTTACCTAATTTTGCAGACCAGTGCCCTCTTCAACAAACAAAGTGTGAATGTGGGTAAATGGAAAAGCAGAGGTAAACCAAGAAAATATGAATTGATCACCTGAAAGATGAAGTGTATAAAAAAGGAAGGGGATGTAATAATTACGTGTGACAACTGACACACATGTAAGCGGAAAACAAATCACACCTAGCCCAAATAACTTGGAAACAGGGCAGGAAGAAGAAAAAGGAACAAAGCTACAAACTTTCCAACGAAGTGTCAGCACATTCACTGGTCTGAAACTTATTCACAATAGCTTACCACACATTACTGCACATAAAATTACCGCGATGTCTGTAACTATCCTCGCGGCATGCCTCGCGCGTCCCAACGCTAACTCCCGTGTTCATCGAATTCCATTCTTCTGTCGTCCGCGCGTATTTTGTAAGGTTTTTATTTGTTGGGGTTCCGTAGAAAAGTTTTTGGTTAAAGATTTAGGGATATAAAAATGTTTTAGAATGTTTTGGTGAGGATAAACTCGAGACACTCCAGGTAAACAACTGACAGCGTTACCTACGTAGTTAGGTACTACTATCTACATGGCATCAATTCTAAATAATCACGTAGGTATAATCTTCTTATACTAATCTATAAACAGTGGGGACTTAAAATAAAAATATTTATTTGACTACATATCTGAAGACTGATGACGCAATGCAGGATACCTATCTATCCATTCATGAAAGAAAACTCTTTGAAATTCCCCTTAATGTGGTGTATGTTCCAACGTAGTCAATGATACATACGACGTGACTTATAAGCGACACCTACTGGTAGAATATTATCTACAGAACCCTACACACAATGTAGTCTTACGCGGTCGGTAGGACTTTTAGTTTTATTTTGTTTTTAAGGAAAATTGGAGCCTAATTTAAATTATTGAGGTGGAAGAATTATTGGCTCGATAGTAAGGCAGGCTTTTGTGTGCCTTTTGTCTAAGATTTATTTTTATTGAGCATGTTCGACGATACGGTAGGCGAGTAGTAGGGTACCAGCAGAATATGGGTAACTATGTTTGCTAAGACGACAAGGATTACTAAAATAAACTGGACTTGTTATTTTTTTTAAAGAAGTCACTTCTGTTTGCATCTTTCGTTGCTTTGGTGGTTGCAAGTTATATAGGTACACTTTATGTTTGCTATTTTACGTAAAAACCAGTTTCTATTAAAATTACATCAAAACTATATTGAATATATATTGAAGTAGGTACTATAGCACCTACATATCAAAACCGCAAAATTTTCCTAAAATAACTGCTTGTATAACGCTGATTGTAAAACAATAGAAAATCATTTGTGTAAAATGATACTTAGGTACCTACCAATTGTCACACTAAGGAAAATTATGTTTTTTGGTCAATTTATTCTATCCAAAACAAAGCCCATTTTTGGAACTAACTGGAAAACAGGAATAGCGTAGGTAAGCAAAACTATTTACAATTCCCGGTAATTTATGCACTTATAAAATAATTATTTCTAACTCCAAAAATGGCATATAAAACTTCCAAGTATTCGCTAGATAAGGCGTTTCTCCTATTTTGAAATCTCTAAGGAAAACTGCTCGGAACATTAAGGTAAAATAAAAAATGTTCTACAAATTGATATGTCTCCTTTTATTCACAGTATATGTGTACTATTTACATGCTGTACATGATCGCAACAAATTCATCTATTAAGTACTTACATTAATTATTATTTATTCTAAAACATTTATCTACACAGATATTACAAAAATGTCAACAAACATCTTATGGACAGTTAAATGAGGTACAGACACATGCATAAATATTAATTTTGTTAATAAATTAATTGTTCTTCGAGATTTAATTTGTTTCGAACTTTTTGATAATCTCCATAAAATCTTTGAATTGAACCACTGAATACACTTATTTCTTTTAAGCAATTTTCCCCAGCAATACCACAGTAAATCATTTGGTCAGTTATTCTACGTCCATGCAAGTAACTATTTTTTTGTATATTTATGCATGTAACTGCAGAAACAAATATAACATCCATATTATTTGCAACAAATAAACATTTATTACTTACAATCTAAACATTACATTAACTAAAGCGACATACAAAAATAGCTGCTTCAGTTTCGATAATACAGAGTCCCACAGGTTATAAAAAATTAAAAATGTCAGAAACACAACAATAAAATATGTACATCATACTTTAAAATATTTGTTACTTAATTTCTTCTAAAGTCATTTGTTTATAATGACTACTTACTATATCTTTCCGCCTAAGTTTAATATTTTACATAAAATTACAATGCTTTTATACACAAGTGTACTTGGGACCTGCGAGACAATAGAAACAAAACGTATACTCTTTAATTACAAAATGTTTTTAGTCCACTGTAAACTCAAGACCATAGTTTTTAGACTTTATTTCGCTGCGGTATGATTTTATTGAAAACATAACCCCCTTCTGGCAAAGTCGGTCAAAAACTTTGGCGTCAAATTACGACAGTGGACTAAAAATAAAGTTTTGTGTAGTAAGATCCCATACTATTTGGTTTTCAAAAATGAAATAATAATTTAAAAATTGATTCAATAATTTATTTGTATAAAGTAGTTATTTTACAAATAAGTTATTGATTTCAGTTTTTTTTCTCATTAATCAATTATTTTTCATTTTTAACTAGTCACACTTATGTAGGCCAATCTAATGTTTCTACATTTTGCATTAAACGTAAATTCAAAGTGACATTGACAAACAAATGATATTAAAATAAAATACATCACTGCAATCTAAAATCGGTCATTTTTCGAATTGGCGGTCAAATCATAAAATGAAAATGTATAAAAAACCTTTACAATGTATCATGTACAATGAAAAGATAATAGGTTTTTTTAATTATATTGAACATCATGTATTTCTTTATTAATGACAGGCACTCTCAACTGATGTAAGTGACGATATGCACGCCGCCTAAATGTAACCTATACACTCTCAAATTGAAGACTTAATTCTTAAGATGTTATATTTCATCAATGTCACTTAAAATTCCCGTAGCAGATCACCTACTCGCCGTCTACCTAGCATCTAGCATAACTCTACTACATAAAACACTCTTCAGTCTGACACTTGACAGTTTTGGTAACAACACAACGACAGAGCATCCACTTAATATAATTAAATGCGAAAATAAATACATCTCTGCGACTAGTCGTTAAGGTCTTTGGCTAACATTTAAAAGAAAAACATCTAAAATGTATTTATTTAACAGCTACACACCTAGTAGCTTGTAATTCAGTCTGTTAAATTATATTATTTATAATATTTAAAAAATATTGATCGTTCTCACAAAATTTTATAATGTTACAAAGAAATTTTATAAAATTTGTAAATCTTATATAGTAGATACGTAGTTAGATGACATAATTATGTTGAAAATATATAAAAAAATGTGAGTCAACAAATAAAAAGTTCATTAAAAATTATATCAAGAAAAAATATAGTAATAGTTCATTGCTAGAAAATAAAAATTGATCGCGTGATTTATACGTTAATTTATTAAATGTGTGTACTTTTTGCTGTTTTATTTAAGAAAACTTAGTTTTCTTATAAAAGTAAAAATGGTAGAATTGTTAAAATTCATTGGTACATGCACATAATATATAAAAAGTAAAAATTAAAATTCGACAACGGTTAGGTGTAGTAAAAGTATTTACTGACCAACCATAGTTAATAATAGCTTAAATAATCATCTACAATTTTTTTGCGGTAGAAGCACGGATAGTTTCAATGTATAAAGAAAGCTATTCTTTCCTCATTAAGAACCAAATTCATTTGTATGATCAAAACCAAGAAACTACAATGACAAAGTAAAGAATAATAATTGAAAATTCTAAATTTTCATTTAAAGTGCCAGTTTGAATCTAACATTCGAAATCAGTGATCCAAGTCACAAATATGTTTTGAGTCTTTCTATTAACTTTTACACCCTATTCAAAAAAGGGTAAATACAAAAAATATAATAAAATACACATATTATATAATTTCGCATAAATTATACACTAATAAAATCTATTTATATCTCACTACTTATATATCGTGCGTTTCTTACATATATAATATTAATACATAATAATATCTACAGAATTAAAATTATTAGGAATTAGATTACTTCTCGCGCAAGCACCGATATGTCAAGATGGACTATTTCGCTATACGTCTATATATTACTATTTACCTTCACTAACTCTTTAGAATATCTTTTCTTTACTCACCTAAGGACAGATGGCATTACATTTAAACATTTATTTTTTATTTTCAAATTGTATACCAAAATTGTTTAAACCACAAAGTTTTTTTTTTCGATCCATCAATGAAAATTGAACTGATGATTAAGTGATTTTTTTCAAAATTTTGGCATATAACGTGAAAATCACATCAATATTTAATAGTAAGAATTGACTTGAAACCAATTGGGGATATTTACTAACTACTAACAAACTTATTGTCATAGACAAAATTATTTTATACTGTTAAAAGGAATGGCAAGTTACGAGGTTATCTTTAATACTGATATTTATGAACGCCACACAATTAACAAAAAATTAACATTTTAAAAATAATTTTAAAAAACTTTTTTTTTTTGGTTCAAACAAGTACATATCTGTTTTTTTTTTAAATAAAATTACCAAAAATGTTTTCAAATACTTACTTAATTTGGCAAAAAGTTCAGTCGCGTCCATAAATATCAGTTTAAGATATGAAATCATTAGAAACACACAATACTCGCTAACATACTGTATTGTATTCGGATATGTTTGTGTTATTACTACGCGTTTACATCAGGGACCGTGTTTTTATAAAAGCTCGAGCGTTTTCGTATCTTTATGGAATTGTTTCAATTCATGCATTAAGAAATCTATAGAAATAAAAGACTCAAAATGCTATTTATTTAAAAATAAATACATTTAAGAAAGTCGAATTAAACCAATCCATCCAAGATACACGCCAGTAAAAGCTCATTCAATATAAACAAATAAATAATCACAAATAATATCCGTATATAACTATAATAATTTGACATTGTAAAACGTCAAACAAATGCGAAGGCATCAGTAAGCTCACAACACGTGTCCTTAAATAAGGATATAAGGGATTTTGGGCGGCGAAATATATTTACGTATCGCAAACACTTTTCGCGAGGACTGTATATTTACGGTAGAATAGTTTATACGCAGAAACAGATTCATAGATATACCAGTGTAAAATAGAGACGTTTATGTATAAATGATGTTATACCTTAATGATTTGCCATTTATAACTGCACATTTGATTATGTATTTCATGTAACATACCTCTGTCTTACAAATAAATATTCTGGTTCTGGTTTTTTTTGTTTGAATATTAAAATTATGACTTTATATTTCTTAATTAAACAATACTATCTACAAAATTAATAGAACACAAATATATTTGATAAGTATATCATATTCACTCAGAGGCAGTGAGTTTACTTACTTTAAAGTATAAACTTTCTACCGTAAACATAAAAAGGGGGTGTGTGGGGGTTATTTAATGAAATAATGGCAGTTTTACACTACATACCCTGGTATTAGGGACGAAATCCCATTTAATTTCTCTTACAGCCTTCAATCAATTTGTTATTGTCCGTACCACCTACATTCCTTTAATTCTAACTTTTTGGGGCCCTCTGTTCAATACTTTTTATGACATTTTTATTTTAAAATCTGGTATTCAGCCCTATGACTATAATGGGCCATAATCATACAAAATAGGTAACAAAATCCTGTGAAGTTGAGTTAATATTTTCTTGGAAGTCATAGACTATATATATTATTTACCCCGGTAACCAGCTAAGTTACACTTACTATACAATCTATTTCATGCTATTCTTTTAATATTACCGAGGTAAATTGGCAGCTTTTTCAGACTTCAATAAATAGCTTTTGTTTTCAACTGTGACATTAAAATTGATTGATTGATTTGATTGATATTGAGATAGAAACTATAATATAGGATGTTCTTTTACTGTAGTTTCGAATGCCATTTTTATTGCAGTTACTTTTACAGCATTTCGGGATAAATTTTTAGAATAACATGATTTTAATAAATAAAAAATACGGTTACTTTTAACTCAGAATTTTAACCTTCTTTTGAAATAACATACTTAACATGTAACCGGATTTACAATTTTTTTTTTCACAACTCAAAAATAACAAAAATCCCCATACTATAAAACAGAGGGCCACCAACCTTACCTTACAAGGCGCCAATATCAGGATAAGCATGCGGAACGCCCGCCCCCGCCTCGCGGTACTGCAGCGGGTCCGCGCGGAACTCGACCGCGCGGAGGGCCATGTGTCCGTACACGCGGGCGAACCGCGCGATGCAGGCGGAGCGCTGAGACATGTGTCGCGCGTCCGCGGATAGCATTTCTGTGTTCGTGCATTCTGGACATTTGAATTTTTTGCGGGGCGTCACCTGGAATTTTTGAGTGATGGTTATAGTACGATGTTAAAATAATAAGTATTTTTCTTTATGTAAAAAATATGTTTATGCTTGTTTACAGAGCATATAAGCAGCAGTAAAACTGATAAAAATATATTCTTCCTGGCAGTTTCCGAAACAGCTTAAACTATCATATCATTGTATCAGCCTGATGTCTTCCACTGCTAAACGTATTCCCCCCTAAGTAAGCAACAATCACACCGATCTTGGGATTGGACGTATTATTATAAAAATACTTTTATATTCTTACAATAATTCAAATTATTAACTATTAATAAACACTAGACTTCAAGCATAACACATTAGTTTCATACTGTAACTTTTATAGTCTACTATAAAATATAAAATACTTATATAAAGCTGAAGAGTTTGTTTGTTTGTTTGAACGCGCTAATCTCAGGAACTACTGGTCCGATTTGAAAATTTCTTTTAGTGTTAGATAGCCCATTTATCGAGGAAGGCTATAGGCTACTTTTTATCCCGGTACGGGAAGTAGTTCCCACGGGATGCGGGTGAAACCGCTGGCAGAAGCTAGTCTACTATAAAATACTTATATAATTACTGGCAACTACATACAATTATGAAGTAATTTATTCACACAACAAACAACGTACCTTGATAGGCGCCTTCCTAGTAACATTGGCGACTAAGAAGTTCATGGCGATATCTTCACAGTTGAAGTTATCGTCCACCCAGCTGCGGATCTCGGCCGGCATCTTGTACGTGTAGTACCACGACCAGATCTTGTGGTGGAACGCTGCGCCCGTTAGTACCTGGAATTTTAAATATTACACTTTAATCTATAAGCACTAAAATTGATTAAAACTGAAGTGATCCCTTAAAGGTGCCCATCAGCTGCCTAGACTTGTCCCAACTATGTTGAGTTCGGCTACTAGTCGTAATGGATGCAGCTGAGTACCGATGTGCCACATGGAGCGACTGCCTATCAGACTTCCTCAACCCAGTTACCCTGACTAGGTAACCTGATACCACTTGGGTAACATTGGTTAAGATATTACATTCCGACTTGCAGTTTTTGTTTTTTAGTATTAGATAGCTCATTTATCTAACTAAATACTATTTTTATTCCCATGGCACACAGTTACAATGAATTACTGAAAACTTAACTATCTTCTATATGGAATTACTACAAAGCTTTAAAGTGGCTCTTTCTCCAGTCACTGGTTTTTAATAGCACTAACTCCACGCTGCTTTGGGTGTATATAAAACGCATATTGTGATTTCCGTACCATGCACCCAAAGCGTAAGAGCCTCTAATTGGCAATCTCATTAGTTATTCACGTAACAATACATGTTAAAACAATTATTATAAATTCACTACATTTTGGTCGACATTTTCCTGCTTGAAAAAAGTATATAAAGTAAAAACAACTAACACGTGTAGGCTATTAGTACTTCGAAGAAAGGACATGAGAGTACCATCAAAGAAATTCTAGTCAAATATCCTCGCAAATTGCCGTTTACCTTCAGGCATTAAACTTGTAAAAGTTCTAAGAAATATCTGAACTGAATTACTTTATTTCATACTGGATTCAGCCCGAGGGAACTACTTCCCGTACCTGGATAAAATATAGCCGTTGTCACTCGGGGTAGCGTAGCTTTCCAACAGTGAGGAGTTCAAATCGGTAGTTTCGGAACCTTTACAAACAAATATTTTTTGAAACAATAATACTTATTGTTTATATTGAAGGGAAAACTCATCAAAGTATTCAGGAGAGCCATAATAGGGTAGTTTCCAGGGTCGAAATAATGAAATAATATTTAGTCCGCTTTTTAGATAATCAAAAAATATTGGATACGTATTTTTTCTTTTTTTAATTAAACTTAAAATGACAAAGATAATACGCTTCAAAAATTAGGAGTGGGGGCCTTTTACGTCACAGTGTCCTGAAAATTGTAGCAACTTGTGACGTCACACTCAACTTTAACACGCTATATCTTAACAAGTTCTGATCCAATTTAAAAAAGAAAAAATACGTATCGCTTAATTTTGGACAATCTACAAGACGGACTAATTACTATTTTTTAGGAAACTAGCCTATTATTTGGTATCATACTCATTAAGTACTCCAAATACCTTATTAAGACACTTTTTCTTAAAACCCCTTGTAACATCAAATAAATTCTAAGCTCGTAAAATAACAAATCAAGAATACAAGGAAAAAACAAGAAAAAAGTGGGGTAATCATCGTAAAAACTGGACGACATCCAATTGAAAGTAATAAACATTTCCTAGCGTCATCATTTTCTTTGAACCGGAGTAGTAACTTCTATATTCGGGACATCATCTTAATGTGTCAATTCCGATTATGTACTGAAATAATTTCAGTGACTGACTAGATTGGGATGAATGTAGATCATATCATAAAGGTAGGTACAGAAAAGGATTGACTTTATGTAAAGGTTACCTTTTCAAGTTCTACAAACTTTTCCTGGGTTCTAAGTATTTATGTTTGCTTGTCTTTTTATTTGTTTACGACAACGCACTAAGCTACTGGTCTGATTTGAAAAAAGAGATTCTAGGAAGCCCATTTTTTTCACGGAAAATAGGCCTATTTTAATCCGGTTGCCAGGAATTGTTCCTATCGGATGCGGATGGAACCGCGAGAAACAGCTAAATAATAAACATATACGGAATCAGAGTACAAATTAGACATTGCTCTGACGTTCTACACAAAAACTCAGCGAGCAAGATTTGAATAGAAAAACTTTGAAACCCCTAAAAACTTTATTCCAAAGAAAAGTTCGTACTTTCACGAAACGTCAACTCAGTTCACCGAATTAAAAACCCGAGCATACAAACAAACAGACAGAAACGGTCTTGTCTAACTTCTTGATTTTCAAAGTCAAAGTTTTACTTTGAAGAAGTAAGGCGAACTATACGTCACAGTCGTTCGAGTTTCTTACGTTCTACGTTTCTGACACTGATTCATTCATGATGGAGTAGTGGTTGTGTGGTAAAGTAGCTTCTTTGCTCAATGTGTATTCGATGCCCATTATCTATACTTATATAAAAGGGGAAAATGTTTGTTTGTTTGTACCCTACAGGGTCCGAACCAACTTAACCGATTTGAAAAATTCTTTCACTGTTGGAAAGCTACACTCTTCCCGAGTCAGCCATATTATGTATCCTGGTACGGACACTAGTTCCCAGGCCACGCGGATGAAACCGCGAGAAATCGGCTAGTTAATTAAGTTTCATTGGTACATTATTAAATTATTTTTTTTTCGTTAACTTTATAATAATGAGCTCAGTCTACAAAAGGTCTTAATCAGACAATAGCTTATGCCTCTTGGCAAATCTTAGTCGTTCTTATGACACCCAATTGGTATGAACTCTCAGCCCAACCATGTTTAGTCAATTGTCTCATTGAATTACTTAGCACGGGATGGTACAGTCGGGCTCGTAAATCACAATCAAGCGTTGTGTGAGCACTCATTAATTTATGTATGCGTCTGTACGTAAGTGTGAACTGTTCTAATGGAAGTTGAGTAATTAAGATAGGAATTTTTGACGGAAGCGCTTTTAGTTCGGCTTAGATTTTGGTCTGGTTTAAATTCACACAGTTTTGTGACTGGAAGATGAATAACAAATAATACATGTCTGTGTTTTTCTTCGACTTTCGTCGAAACTAAAAACATAATCGATCAACAAGATGTTTCCTTAAGAAAGTTCGTGGAATACTTTTTATCCCACAAAAATGCATGGCTCACAAGGGAATAGCTCACATGTGAAATTTTACAACATATTGGCTTCCGCCTTGTTTCACTCACGTCCTATTGTTTAGCTGAACAAGATTTTTCAAAACAAACACTCGTTAAAATGTTAATGAATAAATCTTACGTTTATCAAAAACCCTTACTCAGAACACGTAACGGAAATAATTTCTAGCTATTCCATTATTAAATGAACTAGATAAATTGCTCATTCGACTAGAAAAATACAAATGATGTTTCTATATAACTAAGCCAAGTGTAGTTGAAGTTTGTTTTCAATTCGTTATTAGCGGAGGCAGCCTAAATGAAAAGCAAAGATTGGATTGGATGAGCAACAAATTATATTTCATTGCGAATATCTCTATAAATCTGCTACATGTTTGTGTTTCGAGCTTCGAGCAATTTAGTCGTCTTTTGTAATTTCCTTCTTAAACGCGTTCACGCCTGCAATAGCTGCTTTCACTACTTTAGGACCATCTTCCGCGAGCTGTTGCGATAGTTCTTCGAAATTCTTCTTCTGGTCATGTGCGATCTTCTTGATGACGGACTTGAACTGATCAAGCTCTATAGCTTCGTCATCAGCCGTGTCGTCAAAGAACGTACGAACCCTCCTCTCGTTCTCATCCTCATTCGTAGTTATAACATCTATAAGCTTAGCCTCACTCATCCATTTCACAAGGTTCTCCACGTTATTTTTACCGTCTTTTTGCAGTTTCTTAAACAAGTCTTCCATTTTTTTGTTATTTTTGTGTTTTTTTATAGAAAACATGTATGAGATGTAAAAATGACTATTGTAAAATTATTTCATGATTTGATGGTGACAGATTGACACATGTATATTTTTTTGACAAATCATTAACAACGATGACAAAGGTCACAAAGGTTTCAGTTGCCTATATTATCTGAGGGCACGGCAGTGCCCCAGCCAAGACTCGAGCAAAGCGGGCACGGCCGTACCATCTTTTCTCGAAGCGTTTCGCGGCTATTTCAGCACCCTGTATCTTCCATGTGAACAAAGCTAGGAGTTTAGATTTTCGATGACCAAGAGTAAGTATTAGAACAAGCTCAGTCTCATAATTACAAGACATTTGAATAAATAGTTTACGAGTTATGAGCGATCAAAGTTACACCATTTTGTCACTGACTCACTCACTGACCGATCATCAAAAGTCTAAGGTACTTCTAGCAAACTGAGAACCTTCAAATTTGGCACCAAGACAGGTTATTAGCTACATATAAAGGGAAAATTATAAAAACCTTAAAAATTAATAAAAAAATAGGAAACAAATTTATATTTGCGGTTTTTCAAGAACATTGTGTATGAATTTTGACTGCATTGATAACTTTGTTATTTATTTATGTACAAAATGTTACTATTTGTTTTATTGTTACATAGTGTGGTATATTGTTATTATGTTTTATTAGCTAGGTTAAATGAAATGAATAATGATAAAATCTTTTATATAAATGCAGTGCGATAAATACTCCATGCTCGCTCATAGATGGCGTTGTCCTGGTCTAAATCGCGCTATGGTTTCGTTACATGGCTCAGTATAAGTAGTACTTAAAAAAAAAAACAAATAATTTCATGTGATAGTGCCATCTATCTCTGAAATAAACCCCTTTGATTCTAAAAGATATTCGATTCGAAAATTCGACGATTTCGAAAAGTTTTTACTTTATTTTAAAAAAATGCATTTTTCGTGCTACTTTAGGTGTACATATTTAGTTTGTAATATATTTAGTAAGTTGCATGTAAGCTAATTTAATTTTTTATATACTTAGAAAAGAAAGAGACCTACAAAAAATAAATTAGATCCCACCAAAAACATTAAATGTAAAAAAAAGCCAAGCCTCTACGCAATTCTTCCACCGTAAAAAGTTGTGAGATCGCATAGAAGCCAAGTCCTGTTCAACTTTATTTGTAATAATAAATTAATATTTTGTGACTATATCAATAGTTTTGTTCACATTTCAATAATATTGTCTTGGCCATGAGCACAAGTTAAAAGTCGCTCCTTGTGTATCCCCGTGTAAATACCGTTGGATTGATAAATTTATATATGGACATGATTTTACGATTGGACTGATTATGGACTGATTGGAATTTGAGATCACGATAGACTAAACATGCGCCATAGTACATGTGCAGTTCATTGATGTTCGATGATTCTGACTGTCGGTCATTTAATAACAATAAACTAAAAGTATTTAATTCTGTGATATTAAACTTCATGTTTGACTTTCACCTCTTCCAGATATGCTGTATTATATATATTTATAGTTTATTGTGCTCATGGCCAAGTCAATATTCTTGGAATGTGAACAAAACTATTGATATAGTCACAAAATATTAATTTATTATTACAAATAAAGTTGAACAGGACTTGGCTTCTATGCGATCTCACAACTTTTTACGGTGGAAGAATTGCGTAGAGGCTTGGCTTTTTTTACATTTAATGTTTTTGGTGGGATAACTTACTTACGTGAGTAGAAATGTTATCAAACTTTTCACAAAACATTAAATTGGATAGATTGGGGTCGGGAGGTTCGATGATGTGGCAAACGAGTTATTTTAAACTCATTTATTGAATTCAAACAAGCATTTTTAAGTAGAACTCATGAAAAAATTACATTGAACGTCTCCTTACATTTGAGTTTATCGAATACTGGAGTTTTATTACCTTAAAAGGTTACTTACCCATAAAATGGGGTAATAAACCGTTTTAAGTCGTCAAAATTAACTTCCATTGGAATTCCATTGTCTATGGTGTCAAATCCGAGACGGGTAATACCGAAGGGTTATTGAATTTTAACCTACCAATTAATTAATCAATGTAGCTACTAATTAACAGCCATTAGGGAATTGCGCTGGGCTTGGTTCACTGATTGCTACTAAATATTTTAATACATTCTATGAAACGCTGATAAGCGAAGCTGGAGAAAATTGTTGCATAATATTTTTAAATTTTTTACAGTTTTATACCCCGAGGGTAAAAACCGGGGCCCCAGTAGAAAGACTCCGTTGCCCGTCCATCAGTCACCCGGCTGAATCTCATGAACCGTGATTACGGGGTAGTTCAAATTTGTATGAGTAGGTATTATTGTTGGAAAACATTTACGTCATAAAATATTAATATTTATGGGTGCTCTCATACAACAAACATGATTTCGCGATATTTTTGTATATTGCCGGATATACTCATCTGTTTTATTTATAATTTTAGGGTCTTTTCTATAGCAAAAAAAAAGAATAGGTGACGAAATAAAAACAGCGGTTGTTCTAAATCCAAATGACAAAAACAATAGGTCCTCTAGTGGCCAGTGCATCCACACCATCCGGCCACTACATCTCGTTACTACAATAACGCGAAGGTCGCATATCTCGGCCCACTGGGTCAACATACTGGCTGCTTCTAAACATTTGAACGCTATGATGCCATGTAATTGGTTGTGAGGAATGTTAACACTCCTAATGGTATAGCTAGGTATAGTAAGTTCAACTCAGTCGTGCGCGCGGCCTTATGTGTGGGTAACCCTTGTACATATACAGTGACTTTGTGTGCGTGACAAGAGGTACAGTCGGGGACAATACAGTTATTTAGGGGTTGTATACGGGTGTTTAAAGAAAAACGGTTACTACGTAATTTAATGTTTATTTATTTTTAATGATTATGAATCGCTGTTTGAAAAATCAAATGATAAAATTTCGGATTTGCTACTCTCCAAGGTGAATTATAAATTCTGTTTCCATGTCAAAATGTCTATAGTATTCTTCTTTTTTCTTTTTTACATGTCGACAAGTATTACGCCACATCCCTTCATCAATTTGACTTAAACGTTCATTTATGAGTTTCATTATTTTGTTATGTTGGTCGACATTATGCGAAGCAATATAATTTTTTAAAATTCCCCACACATTTTGTTTACATTATTATACTAGATTGTACCTCTTTTTACATTCTTAGTCCACACTTTTATTTATTGTCCGCGTACCCCGAGCTAGAAACTATGTACTTAAGGAGTATTTAATTCTTAGATACTATCAATGTCAATTTGAAAAGACGTATGAGAAAATAATGAAAAACTATATTTAATAATAAAAAGCTTTGAATGTTGTTTTATTTTTTGAAACGCTTTATCTGACTCCTTAATAATTTCTCCGTGAATAACTAGTATTTTCGTAAACGACTGTACCCATAACAAAAAGTGATAAGAACACGTCATGCTCGGACGACGTCACTGTCACACGAATGAAAGTTGTATATTTACAAGCCGACGCACACATAGGGCCGCGCGCAAATCTGAGTTGAACTATCTATACGCACGTTTATCAGAGCCGAACGAGAAAATTGTAAAAAATATTTTATTGTATCAATATTGTATCAATATATTTTATTGTATCAAAATTAGGAAGGTACAACACATCTCCAATTTCTCATATAGCGGTTAGGGTCCAACTTTATCAACAGTTGGTTATTTAATCGGTCAGCTGAACAAAAACAGTTTCAGCTATGTTGCGGGAGTTTGCATGTAACCCAATACTTGTTCAATTTTAATTTGGTAATCAATTGGTGGTTAGGAGTAAATGGCCCCATCAAACTAAAAGATATTGCAAGTGAAATCAAGACATAGTGAGCATCATAGGAAAATAATCTAAAGAGGATAGTATTTTTTTTTGGTTTGTTTGTTTCTACCCTAAAGACTCAAAAACTACTGGGCTGATTTGGAAAACTTTCACAATCGAGAAACTAGTAACATAGGCTATATTTTGTAAGGGCTCAGATAGTAGTCCCCTCGAGACGAGGGCGAAACCACGTGTAAGAGCTAGTAACATACTTCCATAAAATAAGGGTGCAGTTTTTATAGACCGTGGAACGATGTCTAAGAAGCACGTGAGCTGTAAGTGGGCCTAACAAATGCTGATTGCTCAAATAAATATTTATATGCAGTTCTGATTGAGACAATTGGACCGTTGCTAAGGCCTTGGATCTCTTATGACGAGCTCTATAGCAAGGAATATTTTGGATTGACTTGGAAAGTAAATAGAACTAATCGACATTTGAGTACACCAGTGACGTTAACCAAAGTCAAATATAGCCGTTAATTGAAATAAGGCTAATTAAATAAGCACTTTTCGACGTCAATTACATTGGAAAGCGCCCCCAAAAACGCTCTTCTTTCATCGCTTCCTAGTGATATCATTACAATCCATTATTTTGAATTGTTTTGTTTACTTTCGTTTATTTTCCTGATTAGAAATGGCTAAAATGATGTTTGAAGTCAGATCAATCAATTGTGATTTTCTGTAAGTACGCCATTTCTGTGTGCAAAGAGGCCTGAGCCCTGCAGTGGCAAGAAAAGTAATGGAAAGTTATGGAAAAGAAAAGGGTGTTGGTGACTAAGCAACAACGCGGAAATCTTATCACAAAATACATAAACAATACTTCAGTACATACAATAACAGAAACAGGTTATAGCTAGTTATAACCAGCAACTACAGTCCACAACGCCCGTAATCCAGGCCATGATTGATAACTTGCTCAGATTACAAGCGATAACCAACAGAACCATATTGACCTGTCCGTAAAACAAACACCATTTTAAAATATCACATATCAACTGATAATATAATTAAACTCGTTATTTTTTTAATTAAACCCAATGGCGCCTGATTAAGCCCAGTTTTTATGTAATTAGCTGACCTCATCTACATGCGAATTGATAATGATTAAAATTGAACGTGTTGTTGGTTTGTGCCGAAGTTTAGCATAATTTTGTCATTTTGAAATTATTCCCGTCATTTTGCTGGTTAATATTTGTTGCAATATGCAGTTTGACACGTTATGCTGGTTTTAGTTTAGTGAGAACAAACTTGATGTGCCTAGATAATGGTCAATTATACCTCAATCTGAGATACATATTGATTCGAACTTTGAGCAATTATAACGCGAACAGACCTCTATAAAATTCGTCTTAAATAGGTACTCACAGAATCAATGAAATGGGTCACTCAACGTATTACTTTATTACTTTGACATCAATGAATTTACTATATATTCGCAAATACTGGTCAAAACCAATTTAGTTATTGAACGTCCGAATCACGTAAAAAACGGGTATTCAATTGACATACCCGTTCCAAAGGAATTCAATACACATTTCGCCGTTACATTCAATAAGTAGTCAAAGCTACACAATATCATTGAACTGTCAAATAAAAGGTACATATCACAATTGACATAAAGAAGTGAAAATATATAAAAATTACCTTATAAGGGATAATGGATTCTTCGCTGTTACCCCTTGAAGGCTACTTTTAGTCGGCCAATATATTGACGGGGCTTTTAATCAATATGCATATGTACGATAGTGCCCACAATACAAAGATCAGGTATGGACAGTCTTATAGGTATGATATCAAACGCAATTATTATCAGACTAAACACTTTCGGCCCACAGTTTAGTCCTCAGTCTGAGATGCTGTTAAGGTATGCGGTGAACGCAAGCAGCATCAATTGGCAGCGATATACTGAATTGTATGTACATGTATGCCGCATGCCACATTCTCCACATAACTCAGAAATGTACCAAACTGAAATAGTTCAAATTAGGCTGATCAGTCAGCACTTTTCTAACGTCAAAACAAAAGACAATCTATAAACGCAAACCATTCCAGACTTTCTACATATTTTTGCTGGAAGAAAAAGTGGCACAACAAATAAACTTTAGGGGTAATAGATGAAATATGTACTAGCTTACCATAGATATCTGATTGGTCCACTCGCTGTGATACCGCCAGGAGTTCGTGGAGTTATCCCACACGTGCAGTCTGGACGGAAACCCCACTATTCGGTCGGGGAACTCACGCCACACGTCGAAACTGAAATACGTACAATAAATATTATGTAACAGAGGACCCAAACGTTCCGATAGCGATTCCACTTTTTGGAAATAATCGTAAACCACATTGCATCGGTTCTAAATCCTGGGAACTACCAAAAAACCGGTCAAGTCCGAGTCGAACTAGAGCAAGAAGGATCTCGTACCGTTATCTAGAAATACGATCCCGATTTTCCCTTGGGGTATGGAATCCTAAGAAATAGTCATCTAAATCAGTTGTGTCATGTCACGCAATCATTTGTTATTTATTAGCTAGATAATAAACAAAAACACACAACAAGAACAAGGACAAAGAACAACTTATACGCAAAGTTTCCTCCTCATCTAAACAAGATGACAAAATAACTCCTACAAAACAGTACAATGTTGCTTTATTACGTCAGGTAATATAGTCGACTCCTGAATTCCGCAAACTATATTGCCGGAAAAATGGCAAAAATTACAATAAAGTTGCTTTTATTTCGCAAGAGATTTGATATTTCAGCAACGTTCAGTTATTTTTGCACATTAAAAAATTGCTCGAATTTTCTTAACTCGGTCGTCTGAGATTTAAGGGTTCAAAAGTTGCTTCAGCCAAATTAGTTTATTCTACATCTTTTGTTATATCAAAGCGCAGAAACAAAGTAACAAACAATTCCATTTCTAAAAGTAAGAACAATCTAGTCTGAAACACTGAATACAATAATAGTTTACCTTCCAAAGTATGGTAAGCCAACACAAAACTGTGCGTGACAGCCTTTGATAAAAACAAAATTAAGTGTCTCGTCAACCACAATATTACTAAACGAAATATTATTTACTTATTTCAGTTACACGCTTACAAAATGTTCTAGTTTGTTTTTGATAGAAAATGGACAGTTAGTATATTTGAACACGCCTTGATGACAAATGATTTGATCTTCACAAATTACAAATTATCACAGCATAAGGCGTGGCTTGACAAGATGTTGGTACCAAACTACTGGAAACAATAGTTTTAGCTGACAACATTAGGAAAGCGCTGTTTCACTTGCATCTAAGCGTATGTTTCTTGTACGTGTTCTAATTAAAACTTAATATATTCGTATAACTTCATAGAAGTACGTGCTGAAGCTCTGCAAATATACGACAAATCTTCTCTACATTATTCACCAAATGTCAGAAAATTACTTTCTATTTTACATTATCAGTTAGGGCAATATATTTCCCCGTCCTCAATATAAAAATAATTGCTCTAAAGACCGCTATTTTAACAGCATTAGGTCCCGAGCAAAGAGGGAAAGAGGAAAAACACGGAATATTTCATCTACTTAACATTCCGCGCAAGCAAAGCATCAGAGAGAAAGGGTTGTACTATAGACAGGCTGCGAAGGTTATATGACATGGCAATATTACATAACTTGAAGTTTGCCTTCGTGGATGACTTGCGCCGCAGTAAAGATGCTTACATTCACGGAAAAGCTGAAACATAGGTACCCAAGTACTACAGGCAAACTTCGTACATTTTGCAAACAAAGTGCTTTCGACGACTCTTGACGGCCATTTTAACAGCAATTAGGAGTTTCCTAATGTTATTTTTATTTTGTCTTTTGCCCTACAATTACAGCGACGTTAGTCGGAAAACTCCCTTTTCTTTGTTGTGCCCTTGGGGCTCTAAAATAGTAAGCCCTCTTCGGACGCAAGAATGTTAAACGTAACCTATGTCACTCCGGAATAGTGTAGCGTACGATTTGGGAAAGAATTCAAAGTAGTTCCAGAAATAACCTTTATGTAAAGCTGAAGAAACTAATAGGTTTTCCTCTTTTGGTATGTATTTAATATAATAGTAACGTAGGTATACTTAATGTTATTTTTGAAATCACGTAAATATTTACAAGTTCCTGCTACATATACTTGCGAGAATATACAGGATAATCAACACCTAAAGCCATGTCTAATCGCTCGCAAAAAGGTTGTTTATCCTTCCCTAATTCATACGATCCCTCGATCGCCAACCGACGAAGCCTATTCATCATTGACAACATAACACCTATATCATTCGGTCGATTGATTTAATGACCGATTGGCATCTAAACCTGTCCCGAAACTCCTCACGGGCCGTACATCAAGTTTATGGGATCCAGAAGTGAGCCGTGCCCTGACTGACATTGAAGGGATTAAAGCCAATTTCAGGGAAACTTTTCTACTAACACACATCGCTGGCTTTGTTTCCTCAGACCGGAACGGATTACACAGCTACAACGCGGTTTTAAAGTTCATGGCATATTTAGTAGTGTTAATCCCGGATTTGTTTGATCAAGATTAGCTCGTAAATCGACACTTAATGATGATGTTCTTTTTAAATTATGAGATAAACCGAAATCGATGATTATTTATTGGATTTGAGATACCGCGAATTAAGCTAATTTATTCATAATTTTTTCATTATCTATGCAAAGATCGTGAGAAAACAAGCATTTATTAAAAACGTCAAGATAACTACCGCTTTAATCTACCTCTACAAACCAGACTGGGCCTATAAACGATTGCGAATCTAGGCCGTAGGCCGTTCTCTTTCATAGAATCCTAAAACTGGTAACATTATTATATGCTAATGAAGTTATGAAACCTTTACAACTTTTACCGAACAAAAGCCACGGACAAAGTAATATTATTGCAAAAATGAATTCCATTGTTCTACTTTCATATCTGGAATCTCCAACTGATGTCCATTGGAAGAAATAGCCAATGTCATCAAGCTAAACATTTATGTCTCGAATTTTGATATTTCCGCTTCTAAAACAAAAATTGGTAAACGAGGAAAATTGTGTACTTCAAAAATATTTTTCCAATAGCCTCTCGAGATGCTAGAAATAAGTAGCAGAACAGAAATGGAACATTTTTACAATTTACCGTCTCAAATATGGTTCGATCTTAGCTTTCCGAGTCGGACCCGAGAAAAATAATAAAGAGAAAAGTTTTGTTAATTACGCTACGTCCCTTCTCAAAGAAGACGTAACTTGTTGAGATAAGTCCGGCGCGATATGTGACTATCTTGACGATGACCCACACTGATAGTTATAAGATTATATCCGTGTTCAATGCTATAACAAATAACAGCCGAAGAATAACTTTTAAAACCTCCTATAGCGGATAAGGGATGAAATTGGTCAGGCGTGTAATTTAAGGAAAAAATAGGGTAAATAGGATTTTTCGATATAGGCAGTTTCGAATAACCAACAATGAGTTTTCAAAGAAAGCCCCATCGGATTACGTACGCGGATTTATAAAGGGACACGATAACGCCGACACGTCATTAGACGAACATAATGTTCCAGTGTCGGAAAGCGTAAACATAACTCACATGTATCTGCAGATAATCGCACTGATAACGATAAGTCAACGACCTCATCATAATTCGTACGAGACTCGTATCTGTAGGCCGCTCCAGAGCGCGCTTCATAAAACATTCATGTGAAGTGGATAATCAATTTTTACGTCACAATCATACGTTACGAAGACGGAATTATTTAATACCGGGTTTGTTTTGTTATTGAAGACGCACTCAAGAGCCTCCTTCACGGGAGTAATTTCAAAGATGGGTTTAATGGATTTTAATGATTCGGAACACTTCTGTGCCAAATCTGGAACAGATTACGAGAGTAAGCTGCTTTTATTCTTTGGCTTTATGCTTTGAATCTGGGCGGATGATAGCAGGTACGTGCAGACAAAGTCTAAAATGTGACGGAACATTTTACACTCCGTATTGGGGGATTTCGAAAACCAGGCTGTACCTACAAAGGCGAAGTACTAAAATTTTGATCCGATTACATCAGTAAAACATGAGAGGATCTCGAAATAAGCTACTAGTTACTACTATCATCACATAAGTAATAAAGATATTATTTTCCAAAATGTACATGAATCCTTGGGCCAAATAACATGTCCTAGAACCAAGGAAAGAGACATCTGTCGTAGATACCTGCTCGTGACATATTACGGCCAAGAGGGATAAATCTGCGGATTCATGCATTTCCATTTACTTTCTCTTTAGACATTGTAATGTTACTGCTGTAAGTCTATACATATACTTCATTGGAGTAGGCTCTTAACTACTGATAGATAATCTTGATGTGACTTGAAATGCGGTTAAATGTAAATGCTTGATCAATTGAATCATTAGTTTATTTCTTGAATATATCAAGCTTGTCATAGAGTCATCATCATCTGCCTAGCCTTTTCCCTGAAGAGCATAGTCTGAGTTTTATTGTAACAGCAGTAGTTTGTAGTTATAGACAGCTAATCGGTCATGCGGCCCACCGCGATTTGACGCCAATGAAAGTGCTATGAATGACGGGTAGGGCTGTCACAACTATATAGATAATTCTGTCATATAGCAATTGAGGTGCGAAAAGCAATAATTTATTATTGTGCATCTTTTTATTTCGTGACTAATAAATAAAAACTTTGGACGTGTGGAATCGTGAAACAAGTTTTTTACAAATTCTAAGTAATATTTATAAACACGGATATGGGTTTTACTTGTGACATTTGACACCAAAATAAAATTAATTTACGCGGTGTGTTTCCCAAACGAGGACACCTGCTTATCAAACATTTTAAGATGTATCGCAATTGCAATCTTTTCATATCAAAATTATCTATGGTAATACCCGTAAAATTACCATTCTTATCATTTTTATTTATTTGCATTGCAAATTTTTAATCGCTCTAGGATTAAATGCTTGAATTTTCCTTGTTTTTTTTTTTAAGTGGCAACCCTATAACAACACATGATATGCCGTGACGGTATAATATAATTCATTACTTTCAATCGTTCGCAAATCGTACTACTCTTGAAAAACTTGATATTCTAGTTTTACTGTCAATAAATTCTAACTCTAGACAGTCCATCACAAAGATAGGAACATTTGTTTTAGGATAAAAACTATTCTAACATCCGATGTGTAACTATGCAGTAGTATATTTTTTTCATTATTTTTACATTTTTAGGGTTCTCTAATCAAAAGGCAAAAACTTTTTATTTATGTGTGAACATTGGCAATATAGCAACATGGCTGTGTAATTTATTAAAAACCAGGCTATTATTGACAGTTTTTGCCTCGAGAAGTTTCTATTTGCAGTCACAGGCAATGCCAAAGTTTTTCAATTTAAACATTGTTAGGTTCTAACCTGTGACATCGATTTCAAACACTGAGGATCGCAAAACTGAACCTTACTCTAGTACCTAAGTACTACTTAGTTAAAATTTGATATAAGTGAATGACTCGAAATCTGTGCCTAATACAAAATATATGATTCAATTACAAAAAAAATATTTTGTTTTATATATATTATGGTAATTTTTATTATTGTTTTTACAATCACCTCATTTATTGTGCTACAAATTTTTATAATCTATTTCTACAATGTACACACTATACAAGTATACATATATACAAACTTAAGCTACTTATCTTTATACAAAACTAAAAATAAAATACTATATACAAAATATATATAAACATAAAACATAAAATATAAAAGAGCATCGATCAGGCGTCGAAGTATTCCTCCGCATCACTGTCCTCCGGAAACGTGCCCAGAAGACTGGCTGTATTGCCACGTTGAATGGCAATGCTAATTCTTTGTCCGAAGAATAAGCCAGCCCTCTGGTCACGCGAAGCGTCGACAAGCCTTTTCGCGATGTCCTTATAAAGTAACCGCGAACTCGGGCCCCATGGTCCGAGCGTTTCGACCCCAAACGGCTCAAAAGTATAGTTCCCAATAAGGTTACTATACTTGCGCCGCTTGGTGGTCTCTGCAGAAGCAGCAGCCGCACCAGCATGACCTGCCGTGCAGGGAAGATGCGATGGCGCCAGGGTGTCGACGCAAGTTGCATCCCACACCAAGGGCCTACCTAACTTCCATGGCAACAACGTCATACCATCTGGCCTCTTTCCATCGTCACGTACCAGTCCATTAGGCTCTAACACGGCTGGCACGCCGGCGGTGGAAAGAGCACAACGGATAATGTCGTTAATGCTGGCATGCCGTGCAATACGACCAGCACTTCTGCAGCACGACAGACCATGGTGCCCGAGGCTGTCGACGGCTTCACCGCAATGGCAGCGATGCGGAGCAACACAGGGAGCGCCTAACCGTAAGCATGTAGCGATGCGGAACGTTGTGTCATCCAGCATAGTGCCTATGCTAGATGACGGGATCGCCTGTAACCAGAGGCCCGACTCCCACTCTCCCACAGCCAACAAACGGGCACGCTCAACAGCACTATTACACGTATTTAATAGATTACTCCGTATAGTGCAACAGAGCGGCCCGTCCCATTGTCTCTGAGAGCAGCGGTTGCCGGGCAAATCCGTATTGGGAGTAGCCATTTTCCAGGCATCCAGCGCATCGGTCAAACACGGTACTTCAACATCAACCAGTGCAGAAGACGACAATATCTTTCTGGTTAACGTATCAGTACCGTGAACCGAGGAGAGGAATGCCGGTAAACTAACACTTGAAATTTTGGGGACGCCGAGACCTCCCATGCGTATTGGGAGTGCAGCTTGCTGCCAGGCTCGATCGTCCAAGGCCACATTGAGGATGGAGGTGAGGGTGCTTCTGATAATTTGGTCAACTTTGTCCAAAACTTGTGGGTGCTTCCATATATGTGAGGAGCGAAGAATATAAGTAAATTTTGGTCCAATGGTTGTTTGTTCATTAATTTAATGTTGTTGTGCTCTTGTGATTTACCCTACTTGTTTTAAATCTCTCTATCGCTTTAAGGTTGACTATAAGAGAACCCAATTCTGGGTTAAGCTCGCCGTTGTACATAATCTTTCTGTATTTTTTGTGTGTTTCGTATATTAAGTATGTATTTCCTGATTACTCAAGGTACAGAACCCATTTTACACCCGTACAAACTCACTTGACCGGTTTATTTTATTTTACGTAGAAACATCGGAATCAAATTGAGACAAAGTGTGTAATAGTACATTTCGCATATTGTTGATATTTACATGCGATTAGCATGCAAAAGGGAGCGATTGTATTAACATGGAGATCGATTCGATCGAACTTTGTACTTCATACAAACTTTTTGTGCCTAGTCTTTGAGTTTTACGAGAACAAATAGGTAGAAAAAGGTGGATAAGTCTAATTTTTTTTAATTATAGTAGGCTTATTTTAATTACATTAGCCCCTGAAATTACGTACGACCGACAGCTTTAAAATTTTGTGAGACTTCGTAAAATAAAATAAATCAGTAGCATGTAATTAGAAACTAAAATAAACTATATGGAGGTATCTAACGATACGTAAAACGTGTCTAAAAAATTCTGCTGTTTCCACGTACATTATAAAAACAAATAATAATATGTCGTACGTGTAGTTTAGTACAAACAGTTCCACTCTAACAATTATTGCATGTTATCGACTACAACATACGCGACAACATGATTAAAAAAACTGTGAATATGAGGTATAATTCATATCTAACGATATACAAAAGGCATGTCGCGTGATCTTCTAAAAAAGCCATTGAGATTCTCTCTTCATGTTGGTTCTTAAAACCTCGAACACAAAACTCATTTTTTTGCAAAAACCTTGCAATTTGCGCACAAACAAAATAAATCAAAGCAAAATAAAAGCTAAATAACAGCTATGCTCGTAATGAGCTCATAGTAACTTTACAGAACAAACATTATCAGGAGTTTCGTGAAAACCACTGAAGCACTCGCATAATTTTCTAGAAAATTAACATAGAACCATGGTGCCACATTTTCCAAGAACATAACCAATACGTATAACCCAACACCGATATTACCAGAATCTATTTCTGCGGCAATATTTACAAGTACAGTCAACACCTAACTTAATGGCCATTCCATTTAAATCCTATTTAATAAACTACAAACCACAGCCGAGTTTACGCTTGACGAAGTTCAAATTCTCCAATGCGGGCGAATATTCACTGCTACGAGTATTTCCTAAACATTGCCGTCCTAATTCTAGTTATAGTCCGCTTTGTTTTTCAAAGGCTGGCCTCGAATAAACTGAGTTCAAAGTGGAATAAAATGTACTGGCCGTACACAGTTTATAGTCTTTGTTAATAGTGACACAGATTATTATGTTGAAATGGTGATTGTTTTTTTAGGTAGAATACGTTTTTAAGGTCCATTAAATTCTAGCAATACCTACAACAAAAAGTATTTTTGAATAAAAAGTTGTGCAGCGTGTTTTTTTTGTACCTACTGGTCTATCAATTTATGTACTTTGTTTAACTCTGATCTCAAGGCTTGGTGGCAAGGTTCTACCTTATAGTTGTATATTTTCTATCTTATTCTTGTATCTTTAAATCATTAATAAAATAAAACTCCATCAGAAAGAAATAGGATCTGTAGAACCAAGTTACATTGCCTAACTTTTCCGCAGAAACCTCGTAACTGCCATCCCAAGCATCGTAAGTCTGAAAGTCTCCTCAACTGTGAACCTGTTAACCTGCTTTTATCTGTACGCATGCTTTCCTAATTGGTTTCCGGAGGCAAAATGCATCTCGTTACACTAACGAGTACCAAACCTCAGCAACTTCAGCAAAGTTACATAGCAAGTTTCCAAGAAAAAGTATTGAATTTTCCCAAATCGAAGTTCAACTTAGCTTTAGAGCCTAAGGGGTCTTAGAATGTGAGTTTCTTCAGTATTTGAAGAGCAAAGGGTTTCATGTAGCTTTAACAGATCAACAAATATCATTCATCATGTATTACCAGTAAGACTTTATCAAAATAACCAGAGCCTCCACGTGGAATTCTGTGCAAACACAGCTACATGTGCCTACAGCCCAGCGGCAAACATGAAAAGTCAAGTATTATACATTATATAATCTGCACTGCCTTTTGAAGTCTCGTAGCCTCAAGCGAATTTAATTTTTGCAAGTCCCTTACAAGAAACGTATGTGGGGTAAGATCCTGAAAACAAATAACGCGTTTTTTTCTCGAATCTTATAACGTTCGGAATATGTTTATTTGTTGAGTGGCATACGACCTTCGGTGAAAAGAAATTTTGCGGAACGAAATTGCGAATTGTGGATCCTTAAGAGCGGGAAAATGTTGGAAATTTTCGGTGGAGAAGAGAATATATTTTTGCAGTTTCTTGTTCATACAGAGTAATTAACAAAATGAGCGCTTCGCTTTGTCGGCTCATGGCACACGAGTGCTATGTATGTAGACGTGTAGTGTTCAAGCACTTACGTATTTAGGTGAGACGTTTTTTCCTGCATAATCGACGGTCGTGACGATATTAATGCTGGTAGCTTTGAGAATATTTTAAAATATTTTTTAACCTAATATTTTGTTACGCCACTGGCCGTGTCGTCTGCTGAGCGTATTTCATTTGTTCAATTTTGAGGGTGGGATTTTGTCCCGCACTATCATAACATAATCACTACTTTCATCGACCTTGAACTCCGTACTTACATCGAGCCTATGATTAAAAAAACATCCATTTAACAAAATAATACGCAGTTGTTCGAAATTGAAGGTTACTTTTCAAATAAGGCTAAACGACAGTCACTAAACAATTTAAACCCAAAAATCAGAGAAAAATATTCCTACAAAATTAACCTTGAAAAACCTAAAAGCAAAAATGACGGCCATATTAATTAGAAGACATTAAGGGAACATTCGTACAAACAAGAGCACTTTACTAAGACCGGCCTAAGTTTTATAGCGCACTGGCAACACCGCAGGCTTAAGAGTCGTCGTTAGTGGGTTCTAAACCAGGCGCATTACTTTGTGCAATTTGTTTTATAACCAACTGCTTGGAAACGGTGATGGTAAACTTGTAGGAGAACGGGCCTAGACTGTAATTGAATCCATGAATTAAGATTTTTTTTGAATGAGGAAGAATCTAGATCAAAGGGAAGAAAGAACACAAAGACGTTGATTACTCGTTTATAGTATGTACTCTAGAAAAACAACCATCTATATTTTCTCAGTTCCACGAGTCATACTGCACCTTATAACAAACGGCATAAGATCTAAAATCGAACAGGATTATACCACTCACCCAAACTCCAGTTCATCAGGTGTCAGCATGAGGATATCATCATCAATGGTCAGCTGACACTCAGTCTCAATCTCGTCGTACGGGAAGAACCTGTTGGATAGCTTGTTCTCTTTGGTTCGAATCACTTTCAACGGCTTGTTTATAACTGGCCATTCTGAAGCTGTGGACAAACGTCAAAGTTAGTGTCGGGTAACATAGATATTACGATGTAAATGGACATTGAACTGGAAAGACATTCGATTTTTCACTTATTTGAGAAATAAATAGGTGAAAATTAATAACTACAACCACGGTCAAATTCAGCATTTTAGGAAAGCCTAATTATCTAAAGGCATTAATTGTCTTATTTCTAGCATGTGGTTTGGAAAACTCATTGGTATATAAGAAATGTTAGAAATAGATAAATTCAAAATGGGTCTTATCTTCATTATGTTGAAATATCATGGAACAAAATAGTTATTTCAATGAAACAGAATAGGTAAACAGTTTTGTTCCAACTTTGTAATACGCCGTCACAATGTAGGGCAACGTTTGGCCTTTTGAAGAAAGAAACCATCTGAGCAAATCTAAACTTCTACATTTTAAACATGTAACTTTCAAGTGGGTCTTTTTTATGGCTCGGAATTCTGAGGAGGTCTCCAAGTTAGATTATGCACCCTTTAAACTTGGTACCAATGAAAGCTTTCTGCCTTATATTCGATACTATGTATATTTGACGAATAATGGAGAAGGAAAACATCCAGAAAAACCAAACTTCTAAGACATTCGGGAGACCAATTTCTTTATATAGGAAGAGGCATTGAGAGATTATAAAGAGGTCGATATTGTTTTTTATTCCAGCAATCGGTCAGCGTAATAGGTAATCCTGCAATGGACGTTGATTTGTCGCGAACTGGTCATGTACAACACCAATAACTCTTCCCATTTTAGACGACAACAACATACAGACCTTTCCAATACAGATAATAAATCGGACCCGATTTATTTCTTACATCCAATAGCTTGTTCAAATCGAACGGTAGAAACAGCTCATTTTATGGCGCAGAAATTCAACGCAATAAAGTTATGTTTCCCAACTTTGAAAAAGAAAAATTCAGACGAAAAACAACGCCTGTTTATCATTATAATTACATTAATTACTAAACACCCGTAATATTGTAGAAGAAAATTTCCATATTAGCGAAAAAAACAGATCCGATTTACATATTATTGGCAGGCATAAGCCAAATGATGCAAATATTGTATTACGCACAGCGCAAATGTACCCCTTTTCCATTAGAATTAAGTTCAAAGTCCATCATGCGTCAAATGCTAAAGATTCTGCATGTACAAAACCGGTTAAAATTGACTTTATTCCGTCTAAATAAGATTGAAAGTTGGTTGCATCATATTTTTGCCGTCAATGCTTTGTTTCACTGCATGCGTATTGATATCTGGTTTATCTACTAATTTGCACGTGTACATATTCAATTAGTTTTTATTTGCACCTGTTTAACTAATTTAACAGTTGAGGTGTTTCTATGGAATTCTGAATATCCAGTAAAGGTGAATTCTAAAGGGAATTTTCCTTTTTATATTTCTTGCGAAGTCCCTCGAGAGGTGAATATAAAAAACTTAATAAAGGCGAGGTTTTACAAGCGTTTTCCTACCTTTTACCTAAGGGTTTGCTGTTAAGGGATTGGCGCTCTCCAAAGGCTAGAGGACGACCTCTATTATAGTGCAGATACAATATCTTCTTCGTATCTACTTCGTATATTATGCTATTATAATATCGAACAAACTCTCCACAATTCCCGGTGGATCCTCTTTATCTGTCTACTGGAGCAAATTTAAGACCTCACATGCACACGTTACTACTCCTTAGAGCCAAAGTGTGCTCGATACTTTGAGAATTAACGATTTCATCGCTTTTCTGAACCACGATGATGCGATTGTGAAGCAAGGTGCTTAAGAGCGATTCTGCAGAAAATCGCTTCTTGTTGTTGTAGGTTGTATTACACAATCTAATTCGAACACTGCTTCAAATTATACCTATCAAACGGTTCCAATTCTATGCATGAGATAAGATCTATACTTGAGTAACATTCTAGAATGACCTGCCTAAACTTATCGCCCTTATTTTGACCCTTAAGTGCAAGATAGTTACGAAAGTCATTATGGGTTCATTAGCCGTTTTATCAAGGATTATGATTAAGTTACGACTAAGTGGAGAACGTTCTTAGAAACTAGAACACAATAGGTAATAACTCTTACTCGCACACATACAAAACTAGTGCTTATTTTTGCGTGAACTAGTCCTAAATTTGCATACACGCTAAAATTAAATGCTAGAACAATTAAGTTGTAGTAAAAATGCTGAACAATTAAGGTGGGATTAATAGTGAAACGATTAAGCTATTACTTTCTTGGTTTTTCAAGAATACTTGGCGATTAAAAGCCGGAAGAATTAGAGGTCGTTTACAAGCGCTGAGAAATGAAACATGTTTCGCAGTCAAGCAGGTGTGAAGTGGTTTTAATATGAAGTATATGATTATGAATAATTTATCGATGTGAACAAATACAGGTGATTTGGGGACATTTATTTGACACACAGAGTTATAAATAAATTCTATAACAACATCAAAGCTAAGGAAACCGTTTCAGAGGTCAGCACAAATGTTATATGAAAATTAACGGACGGAACTTGTTTACGTGACGTGTTTCGTTATGACAACGTGATGTTTCAGTTTTCAGGGAGGGATGCTAGTGTGACCCGCATTGCCAAAAATGGACATTGCTGACCCAGGTAAATTCTGTATTTTCGAGATTAAATAAAGCCGAAATCTCTCAGGGATTATAAAATATGTATAATGTATTTTAATACATTGGGTGTTTATGTTTTTATAAATAAAAACATAAATAACCTAACGCATAAATTTAAATATCAAGTTGAGTGGTTTTTAATTAAAATACGGAGATATCGAAGCGTGGAGGTCAAGGTTTTAAAACGGAGCAACTTGGTTATGATAATGAGTGCCATCACAATAACTTAATCAGGCCAGTCCCGGCTTTCTTAGTTACGGTCTAACGATAAAACGACATAACCGATTTAGATAAAAGTCCATCTGAGACTGGTGAAGTTAAAAAGATAAACATTACAAGAGTGTTAGGCGTTACCGTTTCTTTTTTGATGCGAGTGATAACCACGGCTATAGCCTACCTATAGGTACAGCTATCTTTCCTTATAAAAGTATAAATTGGCCTAAACATGGTTGGGACGCACTTCCTAATGAGCGATTCAAGACGAGTTTCTTTATAGGCACTGCCCATAATGGCAGTAAAATGTAACTGAATAAAATTACTCGGTAACTGCGTTTAGCACGAACGTTGAAATGTAATCGGCACGTATGAGTGATTTTCGAACTAAAATATGAGTATGCTAAAGAAAAAAATACTTTAAAGTACAATTTAAACCTAATAGTCAAGTACATTTAAACTCATAATCCCATAAATCCGAAAAACCTTTAAATGATCTCGTATCCAAAAAACATCAGTCAGGAACATCTATGCTGTATTCGTAAGTTCCCAGTCATTGCAAATCTAATAGATCGCATGACAATCAACGATCATGTAATCGTAAATCAAAGATAGACCCACAATTATACTGTCAGACACGATGACGCACATTCACACAACCATTAATTATAAACAATGTAAAAATAATGCGCGTCGCGTCCATGAAAACGGAAAAAATGCTATGTTTCGCTAGTCTTCGTATAGTGAAAATATAGCAAAAGTGGGTTATACATATCCACATTAGCTACTCATAGGCCGGTAAATGATAATTTCTTTGCTGATTGTTAAATACAAATCATATAGTTTTGGCATTATGCACGGCCACAATCACTATTAGCTGCTTCAAATTATATCAAAATCCCAAAGCGTGCATATTAGCATTTTTCTCTGTGGATTTTTTCAAAAGTGTCTCAGAGTTTTTTGTAAGAGAACGCGTAATTTAACCTTTTGTAAGTTACGAAAGTCATATAAAGTTAAGCGAAGAAGTTATAAAGTTTGACCCTAAAGATTTGCTAATCAGTCCTTTGCAAAGTCTATGTAGGTAAGTCCAAATTGGACACATCGCGTGTGCCCCACAAATATCATTATGAAGAACAGCAATAAAGCAAAGCTTTACTATACTACGAATAACACCTAAAAACTTTGAATGACACCGTAAACAACAGCCGTAAAGTTAAAACTGAGCTAAATGAAGTAAATCACGCTCAGGATTGACGGAAACACTGACGACGCCGACGAACATTTTATATCCGTCGTGACTAGTTTAGTATTCACAATTTAGGCTCGTTTACATCAAACAACAACTCAAAATAAGCTCTATAGCTACTGAAATAAGATCTATATTTATTCAAACATATATGAACACAGGTCTTAGACTCGAACAAGTCGATTAACACGATTTCATAATTAGCAGCACTGATGATCTGATTTATGGTTTAATCATTGTTTGCTGTCAGCTCTTTGATAAATGACGTCTGGTTTAAAATATTCGATTAAATGTCGCATCATGTTGGTCAATTTGATGACCTGACATGTCCAACAAATTGTTGTTTAGCTTTACTTGTAGACTTGTTCCCAGAACAAAAACAAATGAAGGGATTTTTACATCTCCCCCTAAGTATACCTCGGTCTTTCGAGCCACATCTATTCAAAATTCCAAAAAAAATACTAAATGTAAGTACTTACAAGGAGGCGGCGCCTTCTTCTGGTTATTCCACACGACGAGTATCTTGGCAAGGCTCGGCGTCCGCACCAGTTTGGACACCAGGGCAAACAGGCTATCAACCCGGTCGTACGTCAGTATGACCGCGGTGAAGCCAGCCGCTTTGGAAGCCGTCACCGGCAGGAACAGGGGGTTCACTGGACCGTACTGCGAGGAAAAAAAAGCATGAGTTCAGCTGGGAAAACTAACCCACTCTAACCCCCAAATGCCCTCGCAACCCTGAAGCTACAGAAGATTTGAGTGAATAAAGCCTTCTTCAAAAGACATGAATCAGAAAATCAATACACCGAATCCGCAAAAAAACTAATACATTACAATGTTATACTGACTTCTAATTTCGCACTTGATCGGATACCCCGGATCGCCGAAAAGGATCGAATAAACGAGAGACGAGTAATAAAATTATTTATTTATAACAAAGAGCCATTGTGAAAAGATCTATGGCAAGCAAATATTCTATCATACATGTTCAATCCGTAATAAGCCAAGGCTCGCTTCTCTCTGTAAAATGAGTCTAATCCCAAATTCAGCCTACAAATGGACTATTCCTATTTCGACATTTCAATGCTCACATGAAAATTGGAATTTCATAGCGATTTTTAATCGCAACCTACGTCAAAATGAATAACTGAAAGCACGGAACTGCGTACGAAATGAAACCGGTGTACGAGCCTGAATAAAAACGAGGAAATTGCGCTGTCGCTCACACCAGATGATGGGGCTAGTGATGGCTAATAATGTGAGCTATTCTGTGAGGTCCCTGAGAGTATGTAACTATAGATAGGTCGGTATTACGTGAACGTGAGGCCGACGCAATACAGGATCGTAGAGGATAAAGGAGCTTAGTACACGACATACAAACGGCTATGCCCCTGAACTAACTCGCTGGATGTCCCATAGTATCTATTGCCAATATTGTAAAGAGGATTGTGAGTTTGTTTATATGATGTTTATCTAGAAGCTCCCGGGACTAAATGGCTCGAGCGAAGATCGATCGTTGTCGTAATAAAGACTTAAATGTGTGATAGTAACACACTTTAGGATCGCTACCTAGCCTGGAAAGTGGTTTATATATCAGTCTGGCTTTAAGCATAATAAGGAACAAAAGATCGGTTTTAAAATATACGTCTAATCTCTGTCCTTAGTTTAAAACCGAACAAACCACGTAATTCTTCAACTCGAAGATAAGTATATCTCACTCGGGGTACATATTTGTAAAGAATAATAAAGAAGACAATAGGCACAGCAACGCCTGTTATATTCCTTTGCAAAATAAGCTTTGTCTCGTTAAGGATTTTTCCTTATTCGAGTGTAAGTCATTGCGATAAAAGCTTGAATCTCGACGTCTCCACTCGGCTTCGTTACATTATTCAAGAAACGAGTAGCAAAGTTTTAAACAAGCAAAAAGCTATTTAGAAAATTAAAAGACCGCGGTTTTTTTCTTGAAAGAGGTTCTCTTGTGACGAAGGTGGGCATATATTTAGACACATCGGCGTACGTCGGCTCTTTGACTGATTTCCGATACGTGACGTAGCCGCTAAGAGGACAAGGAGAGCATCAAGGGTATGTCGTACCTTTTGACCCAATTTATTGGGAGCATTTCTTATGCTAATAAAACCCACGGCCTAAAACTTCGAAAATACGTTAGAGAAAACATATTTTACACGTGACGCCCATTTGCTGCGATGGGAATATTATGCAAAAGAAATCCTTTGACATAACATTGAATGGTGTTGAATCATAGAAAATCGTGACATCCCGCGGAAGTGGGCACATCTGGCAACACTACAGGTGTAGCCTGTAGATACATACAGACGTAGATAGTCCACATGTTTTAATAAAACACTGCCATATGAGACCGAACGAGATATTACTTATTGCAACGTTTTCTGTTTGAACTTATACATTTTTGCATTACATTTTCAGTGTGGTACTTGTTTGCAAATAAAGATGTGTATCGGAGAGCTCATTTTATTCTGTATCAAAGCCGTTTCGGGGTCTCTTAGCAAACACGTACTCGAAACAAATATCTGTGTGTCACGCTCCTTTGTTTGATTCAAACTTCTAACTACATCAGAACGTCAGGTTGGGGCATTTTCGAAAGTTGACAAAACGATAAATAAATAACCAGAGACGTAAACCTAGTATTTTCCGCAAAGAGGAAGGAAGTCTTAAGATAGAAACATCTCGTGAGTCCATTTTATCTATTCGTTTAAAGTCCGAGCCGTGACGCATCTCTAAGAACTGAGAGGATCAATTCCACTTGTGATCCTTGCATTGCATTCCTTGTTTGGTCACGGAATGCAGTTCCAACCAGCTTTTACGAGTAGTTAGATCGCGTAGAATTAATTAAGTTTCATACTTGTCTGATATGAAATCTAGGTCAGAAACTGTATCTGGAGCTTGAAATTTTATCACGATCGACATCTTTCAAAACCACTAAATATCGATTATAGCAGAGGAAAATTGCTATCGGCTATAATGTATAGGGGAAACTTTTTACGGCTATTTAAGCACAATAGCTAACTAACTGAAGCAACTTAATTCGGCTAATTATTCGTCATTTCTTCGTCTAAAAACCGAACAAATGGAAACACCATAATTACATTACTTCTGACATAATTGGCTTTAATCCCAAGTTTGAAAACGTAGTATAACGCGTTTTCCCGCTACGAATAACACAATTAAGCCGCTAAGCTTTTATTCAATTGTTTTTACTGTAAGTTAACGTTTAAAGCAATTAAACAACTTTTCCCGCTTAAAGTTAAATGGCTAGTAAAAAATTATTTGCTCGATATAGGGAGGCAAACTGGCAGCTCATTTCGAAGTGAGGCTTTAGAAATTTCGACCAACCCAACGTTCGGTGTGTAATTTGTCCTCATCCGGTTTTCCAGACTGAGTCCTGCATGTTTCCGGCATATCCGTGTTTTATGGAATGCATTCGAATTCACACATGAAGAAGTTAGATGCTGGTTATTTCCGTTTTTTTCTCTTTATCTTTTTCATGAATCGCCTAGTGTTTGTAAGGAATATTATCTGGAAGAAGTGATCCGATTCGGAGGATTCCCTCAAAGATAGACAGCCGCTGTAAGTGTCGTTATCTGTATTTTGTTGTGTCACAAAAACACATTACGTGTAAACCTGTTTACGTGGAAAAGACGTAAGCAGATAAAAGCTTATAGTAACGCTTTTCTTTTTCAATAAAACATTGGGGGTAATAAGAATTTCATTTAAGTACTTTGGCAACTAACGTGATATTGTTTTTTTTAAGCCAAAAGCTCAAAAGGCCCTGTCCTAAATGCTGCTAAATTAAAATTCGTCAATTATTTGTCCAGTCAACCTCTTGAGAGACCTAACTCAACATGCATTGACCTGTTTAATATAATTCCAATGAGGCTCATCAGAAACAGGTTTTAACGGGGCCTAGGGTAAACTGGGTACGGTTGTGCCAGGGTACGGTAGTGACAGTCGCAATTGTAACGAAACTATACGTAATACGGGGGAGGGGTGTGAGGGAGAAAGACGTGGCTCACAAGCCTAAACACGTTCCCCAATATTGCGTTAGCCGGCGCAGGACGTTGACGTAAGCAGGAGCCCACATTGCTTTTCAACAATCAAAAGTAAGTATTTTTGTTCGATTTCTTTTCCTAATTTCTGTTATTTTTAAACAGATAGATTATCTTGTTATTTTTTTCTTTAAAAGTTGGACATTAATATTTAATTACAAGTGATTTCTTTTTACGTAAAGTATTTGGCAAAATCATGGCGAATTTTTGTTTTCAAAATGATGCGTTGAGTACGATTGTGACAATTTTTTTGGGTACGGTTGTGACGAATATCTATACATATAAAAATCTCATATTATTATTTTTTGCTTTTAGATGTCCAGAATACGTTTGTGGAAGACCGGAGAGAGCAGTATGATGTAAAAAAATATAAAGATGCCGATGAAGAAGCGAAACAAGGGATTTCGTAAGTGTAGCACAAGCTACAAGCCTTTCTACAGCTACAAGTTTTAACAGAGTAAATGTTGTTTTGTTGATTGTTAAAACTATGTTTGTAAGCTTATTAGGTTAAACATTTCTACAATAAAAGATATTATAGACCATTTTGATATATGTTTATGCGTGTCCCAACCGCCCTTGGTATGTGGCCGGTTGTGACACTTTCCCATTTTTTTTTAAATTGATCTTATGAGTAATACATTGTATTAAGGAACAATATATTAGTGTTTTTACGTACACAAATGTCCAAATTGCGATACAAGTTCCTTTTCTGGGAGCTAATTAGTAAAATAACAAAATTATTGGTGATCAAACGAAAATTGGCACAACTGTACCCAGTCTACCCTACTGATACCTGCATGTAACCTCCATAGAGATCGCGGATCAAAATTAAATGGAAATAGAATCAGAAGGACAATTTTGAACAACAACCCAACTCGCGTCTCCGGACGAGCAAATAGGAACAAACGAAGTCGAAACAAATCTGTATCCAAAACTCCAAACTTAAGCCACATATTGCAAGCGCATCCGAAAAATAGTCCGATCGAAGTTTTTAAAAGCCAATGTTCCGTGGCAACTGTCTTCCGATCTAGAACGATGATGGATGGCTTATGGAGTTGAACGGAACGAAACCACTTATTGCAAAAGGTTTATAAAAATACTATAGCTGTATTTTCGACTAACCGCGGCGGAAAAATTATGTTTCTTCTGAAACCTGACCAGCCCCGGATCTAGGGGGGGGCAAGCCGGGGCCCATGCCCCGGGCGGCAAATTCAGGGGGCGGCAAAATCAGGCGGCTGCCTGATTTTAAATCCTACATCACACATCACAGATTACCATAATAGTAACCTACAGGGCCGTCTTAACCTATGGTGCAGGGTGTGTATGTCTCAGGGGCGCCCCACCACCAGGAAATTTCGAAAAAATTACACCCGTTTGATAAGGAAATTCCATTGTATCATGATACTGACAAGCAAAGTTTCTAAAAAAGTCGCCTTCGCTTTGTTTAATTGATCATTTTGATTATTTTTCACTTTTAACATCCTCCAAATAAGTGAAAAAATTCTCGCTCGCTACGCTCGCGACTAAATGACAGTGGATGTATAGTTTGTCTGATAGTTTATCATTTTTATTGACGCACCGAATCAACGAACACAAATGGCACTCGCTCTAATCACGTTTTCTTTTTATTGTACATAATTCCCAGTTTCATTAATTTGTGAGTCTTCAGGGCCGTCTTAAGCTATGGTGCAGGGTGTGCGAATACCAGGGCGCCTCGGTCTCAGGGGCGCCACGGGACGCCCCTTTATAATAAGGAAGTTCCACATTGTATCATGATACAGACAAAAAAGTCGCCTTCGCTTTGTTTGATTGATCGATCATTTTGATTATTTTTCACTTTTAACATCCTCTAAATAAGTGAAAAAATTCTCGCTCGCTACGCTCGCGGCTAAATGACAATGTATGTGCTATTTTTCTGATTGTTTATTATTTTTATTGACGTACCGAATCAACGAACGCAAATGGCACTCGCTCTTATCACGGTTTCTTTTTATTTGTACACTAGCTTCTGCCAGCGGTTTCACCCGCATCCCGTGGGAACTACTTCCCGTACCGGGATAAAAAGCCTATAGCCTTCCTCGATAAATGGGCTATCTAACACTGAAATAAATTTTCAAATCGGACCAGTAGTTCCTGAGATTAGCGCGTTCATACAAACAAACAAACTCTTCAGCTTTATAATATTAGTATAGATTCCCTGTTTAATTCGTGAGTCTTCAAACAAATAATTTAAAAAAGTTCGTGGCTTTACAATTTACTTAGTCACTTATTATTGTGTCGTAGGCTCAAAAAATTTCGCGCTCGCTTCACTCGCGCAATATTATACAAACGTTGCTTTCATAACTTCATGGCTCAAATCCACGCTGTTACCTTTTATAAGTCAAATGTAGCAAAAAATACAATGTGTCCCGGGGATAAGTGACCGCCCGAAATTTTTTGAATATTTGTACAAAATTAAGGATAATTTCTTTTACATTTTTGAAAAAAAAACATTAAAAAAAAAATATTATCAGGCCTGTTAATAACAGGCTTTGCTCTTTTTTTTTTCAAATTTCAACTGACTGTATTTTTGCATTTGTTTGAAATAGCAGCAAACATTGTTCTGAGCTATTGTAGGAAATATCATGTAGTTTATTAATAAATTAAAAGAAAGTGATATTAAGGGGGCATTATTGGAGTTATTTTGAAAAAACTGAAAAAAAGGCGTTATTTTCTTTGAATTTTTATTTTCTTTTTTTTCTAATAAATGTTTTATTACATTTTTGTTATGTTTGATAATTTTAATTGATAAACTATGATGTCGGCTAGTCAATAAAGAAAAAAGAATTTAAAAAGATGTAAAAACTTAGGAAATATCTTAAAAAAACTGCAGAACGTCACAGTATTTACTAAAAAAATTAAAAAAATCATTAAAAAAAAACCAAAGGCGGTAAGTCCCAAATATAAAGGAAATTATCCTTAATTTTGCACAAAATTCAAATAATTTCGGGCGGTCACTTATCCCCGGGACACATTGTATTATTTATGGAGTCCTCAAAAACAACAAAGTTTGCGCTTCCGACTTCTTGTTAGTTTCCAGCGCTTTTTTAAATTTATTAACTTTTTGTGTCCCAAAATTAAAAAATTTGCGCGCTACTTTCGCTCGCGCAAATTTTTACAATTTGCATTATTCTGTCTCGACTTTCATAACTTAAACCTGGCCAACAGTTTGAGCCTACAATGATTTGGACACTTTTTTTTAAAGTCATTTACCTACCAAAAAAGTGACTTTCGTTGGTGAAAATAAACATAAGTAGGTAGGTACGCGGGGCGGCATTTTTCAGTTTTTGCCCCGCCTAAAAAAAATTGAAGATCCGGGGCTGAACCTGACATGTACTGCGTCGAGATTTTTTATCAGATGACGAGATTAATAGGTCATACAAACCAGATTTTAAACACGTCTCGAAGTTGCAATATGGAAATGAAACTCGCTGCGAATGCATATCGACGAGACCAACAAGATATGCAAATTATTCATACAATAAAGCTATAAAATCTATATATAGAAACGGATATCGAAATTTATTGTTTACGACTAGAAACTGTGAAAGGAATAAAACCACCACGCTTTTCTAAGAACGATCGGATAAGCCAGATTCCCAGTACCTTGTAGACGAATTAGGACATAAGTCTGTCACTTTGCAAAAACCGGATCGTCATATATTTGCGTATATATAGTGCCGTAGGTATGCACAATACTAACGAGCAACTAAGCCATAGATGACAATCTCCGTAGGAACCGTCAATGGAACTAAATTGACGTGAGCTTCGGCGTATGAACCGTAGAATATGCTTTTGCCATTGCAAGGGGATCGACAGTTTTTGTCACATGTGAGCAGTTTTTATTTTGGTCTTACGACGCATTTTTTCATGCTTTGCTCATCTCAGATAGACCTTACTTGGATTTTATTATGCACTGGCGCATAAAAAGCAATTAGAGCGTACCAAGCAATAATTTAGATCTTTGCTGCGCGTGCGTAAATAGATTATTACGCACATGTTTTTCAAATTAAATATCTAATAAATCTGAACAATAAATAATTAACAGCATATGAAAATAAAATAATCACCCCAAGCTGAGGTGAGAACCATTTCAAACATCACCTGCGTTATTTTCGCGAAAAATTAACGGCTTTATTTCAAAATCCGAATAAACGTATAAAGAAATTTTAATGAGGGTTTTTGAAATTTTTTCTGCCACCGGGTGGCGCCACGTATGCGTCTGGTCCAAACAGCTGTCAAATAGTATGGAATTGTAGGTGCCGAACTTATTGTTTATTGAAATTCTGTTATATTGGAAGTGTTATTGATTTTATTATGGACTACGGTCAGAATAAGGTTTCCGAACTAAAAATTGAGCTAAGAGAGAGGGTGCAAAAGTCACTGGTAGTTGAAAAATTTGTTAACACAATATGATTTAGTTTTTTTTATTTACTCAACCTCAATAGTAAAACAATAATGCAGTGCTTTAATTATAAAATAAAAAAACCACTAAAATCGTTCACTATTCATAGTAAAGATAAGCACTTTGACAGTTACCTGGACCTGACGACTCAGTGCGCCACCTGGTGGACGCCATTTTAGAAAACCCTCATTGAAGTGAGATTAAAGCTGTCCGTAGCACACACTATGCAAATTAGTTGACGCTTGACCTTTTTCAAGGATTTCAAAGTACGAATAAAAGGTAAGCCGTAAGCGCAAATATTGAATATTCATGTATTTGACTAGATTTTTCCTCGGCATCGCATGAGGATGGGGCTATTTTTGTGAGTTGTCGAGTCACTGATGCAAAGATTTTAATTGCCATGCTGGAAATTTTAATGTCACCGAGAATGCCAAAATAACTGATATTCAACCTTATCTGAACTTTACGTAGGTAACATATATTTCGGTATTCCTCTGAGAATGCTCTGAGACGAGATCAAGTACCTGAACCCAATCACGGTGGCAGATGAAAATGTCGCGCTTTAAGCAAGAGTTTTGCAGTGTGCACGTTGATCGAAACTTTACTTAACGCGCAGATCGAGATGATTGCATTCCTCCCCTTCAGACTCGAATGCATTTGCATATGACGTCACATACCACGTGCAGTGCATATTGTAAAGCTATTTTTACGTAATGTTGAAATGCTTTTCGTATACAAAGAACGTTGTTGATAAAAATATTCCTACTAGCTCTCGGCGAAGATAACGCTCCTATTATAAATAAGTTTATGTTTGTTTTTTACTGCGAGTTTTTATTGCGCAAAATTAAATTCTGAAAACCAGTCCATTATAACATTAACTTACTTTATAGAGATAAATAGATAACACAATGAAATCTGAAGCTTTTGAAAATAAAAATGGAACAATTGCGCGAAATTCATGATTGAAACTGATAGAATACGTTTAGTACATTTGTAGGACAGGTAACCGACTAAAATAGAGCTGACTCGACGATATTTTTTTCAATGCGATCGCTGAACGGATTGAAACGGAACTTTTGCACAGTCATCCCGCAGGTTAGGCCCTGTAGTTTTTTAATATTCGGTAATGGCTTTTTAAGTAAAGTTCTATCTTGTGAATTCTGAAGTTTTCGCGGATTATTGCCTCAATTTTTTAAGTTACTTTTACGGGTATATTTTTCCACGGTCGCGGACTTTTGATCATATTTTCAAGTCCTCCGAGGCGCGGGTTTACGCGGTTGGTTGAGCGCCCACAAAGTCAACGAGACATAATCTTAATTTCAGCAATCCTTACTAATTTTATAAATGTGAAAGTAACTGTGTCGGTTTATTTATTTGTTACATTTTTACGCTTAATGGAGCGGATTTAGATAGAATCCTTGCTCAAGATATTTTTGACCTGTATTTTTAATGGTTTACGTATTTTGATTATGCAAATGGACGGAAACAAAATAATGAAATTCGTGTATCTCATTGCAGAAGGGCATTAAACACAAAGTAAAAAGTTGCACATTCATACAATGAGTCATGCTAATAAAGTTAACTGACCATCAGTACAATTAAACCATTAACATAATGGAGTTTCAAATGGAGTAGATAAGTGTGAAATAGTGTAAAAGTTATTCTCACCAAATGTTCAGGCATATTCCACTCCTCATATGTCCTGGCGGCCAATGCAAACACTTTCTCATTTATTATCTCTAATGCAGTCATTGTTATCTTCACTATGCTAGCAAAATATCTATCAAATGCCCATCTCAGCTGCCAAAACAACTCCCCGCGGCGCTCTTTACTCACTGAATGCACTATTTTAACCAAATTCCTTATATTATCCTCTGATACGAACAGAGCTAATTTATTCCAATCAACATGAGAGTTGAAAGGCATCACTACGGAGTCCGCAATCACTATTGGTATACACTGAGAAGCTAAAATATCCATTAGGACAGCTTGAGTCAATCTTGCACTTCTTATAACTAAACAGAACATTCCGTCCTTCAACACATTTGGGTAATCAAATTCTCTACCGGTCGTGTATTCACACCGTTTACTGAAATCTGTTTTGTCAGTCTTACAGGTGCCCAATAACAAGAGATCATTGGACGAAGACGCAATATTCTGTAATTCTTCTAAATAATTGTGTGGTATATTGAGCTGCGTAGAAACAATAAGGTACTTCTTTTGTTCTGGTTGTGTGCTGTCAATTTTCTCTGCAACGGAACTGTAGACTGGTATGGAGACATCAAAATTGTGTCTAAAAGTCCAGGTGTTGAAGCCAGCTCCTGCTATAATGGCTCGGCTGGTGTTGAGGTCCACAACTGTGTTGTAGTTGGGTGCAGAACCCGGCAGCATGTTGAATATGAGGTGGTTTTCACCGTGTTGCCAACTGTTGAATAAAACATGTTATTGTGACAGCAGTTATGTTTATTTCATTAGTAAAAAGTTTATAAGCATTCAGCAGTAATTTTTTTATTCAGTAATAGGAAGTAATAAAGTTCTTTGAGTGACAATTTGAACTTCTTTAGGTTAAACTTTTTGTTCCTTTCCAATTACAGTGGGGTGAATAGAATCAGTTAATTCTGTAAAACAATGAGCCTGGTTCGCCTCACAATGGGATGAATTCCATTGTTGCTAGGTATTTATTTAAGGTTTAATTATAGCCTTTTATGTTCCCTTGTGGTTGGTTTAGAGACCATTAAGAAAACTAGGTCTGAGCAACTATAAAACAACAGACTAAACTATAGTTTACTACCAATATGGTGTCTTATTAACTACATAATATTTATGTTCTAAACATTGAGAAAAAAAAAACTATTCTGAATAAATTACTGAGTCATAATTCAACTTGATGTAAACAATAATAATTAATATAGATGATGAATAGATCATAAATGGTAACTTTTAACCTCATTGTCTATAAATAGAGTATAATAAGAAACTGTTTGCTGTCAGCTAGACAAGCTTATCTACTATGTACTTACTGTGGCAGCGACTGCAGCGCTTGTGACACATGTTTACTTGAGAAACTGTGCTGATTCAGAGTGTCTATGCTAGGTACTAACAGGCACGCCTCCTCAGGGTTCGGCGTGTAATATTTACTACGTTTTATAGTATTTAATATCATATAAAATTCTTTAGAAAATTGTGATATAGAATTCCCATTTTCAGTCTGATAGTCTTTTAATGGATATATGTATATTGTTATCTTGTTGTGCCCGCCTTTCCCGCATCTGTACACATCGACACAGTCCCAGTATGTGCAGTTTGCCACACGAGGCTCAGCTTCCAGAGCACTACTGCTGATTTTCACCACTTCAGCACTTGTCGATTCTAAATTCACAGCTTGATACACATCTATCCGCGGCGAACTACCGGAAAACGCGTTAAACACCACAGTAAACACTAAGGATATCACTATAAACAAGAGTAGGCCGACGAAAAACCTATGATACAAGATTTTCCTATACGATGTATACTTCGAATGCTTGCCCGTTTTCAGGAGCGACTCCGCAGCCATTTGTAATTTCGAGGATTAAATTAATCTCCTTAATTTATATATGGCACCCATTATTAGGTACAATCAATTAATTCTCATTCAAAAATCCATCAAAGTATAAAACACGATAATACTGCTTGCGAAGAGAAACTGACGCAGTGAAGTGATTGACATGACAGGCTGCTGGCAGACTGCCAGTGTTGTGAATGTAATCGATATAATTAGAAACGATGTAGTAATCGTGTTGCATGAAATATTAAAAGGTGATTATGACATAGATAGATAAATAACATTTATCCATAAAATAGTATGTTGAATACTTTTTTTTTTTAATCTGTTCAATGTTGCTCTCTTTTTTAACATATTCAATTATTTAATATTTTGTTTCTTTCTATGATCTCCCATCATGGAGATATACAGATTTCTCTGTATGTGTTGAATCGTTATAGTTTTAACGTGCAAGTATTGATATCTACTATCTAATAATAAGAAAATGTTCTAAGGCTAAACTATAGTTAATTAAATGCTAAGGTGTGTGTGTCTTGTGTGACTCCCAATGAATGAGTTACCCTGAGAATCTAAAAGTGAAAGCGACAACATGGTTGATTTTACAAAAGTATACATAAGTCGTAAGTAGACTGTAATCCCTCAATAAGTTCGCTAAATGATTTTTATTTTATTAATAGTTTAGTTTTATTCAGACCCATAACATTATTCAGAATAAAAGACTTTCCATGGGCAGACTAAAAATTATAAAATAAAATAAGAAAATAACATACAAATTCAGTATTATCAATAATCCAACAATATAATCGATTTTGATAATCGGTATGAACAGCACTAGAGTTTCTGAGGGGCCATAGATAAAAAATAGTGACATCAAATTATTCTGCTTTACGTGCGTTCAAAACGAAGTTGCTCATAGGCAGTTTTTATTTTTATTTAATTTGTAAAACCGTTTATTGTTACAAGATAAAGTTGTTAGTTCAAAAGAATCCTAATTGCTTACAAGTCGAAATATTTTTCAATATATTTTGAAAGTTGGTTTCGAACGCAACCAATTGTTACGAGGTGAACTTTTTTGTTTTTCTGTCAGTTTTGTGTTGTGCGTAGTTGTGGTTGAGTTTCTGATGGCTTGATTAATTTTGTTATTATTTTATTTTACCAATTCCGACAAATAATTTCGTTCCGAGCTTGACCAGAAATGGCTCTATTACCTCCAGACCCAGTTTATACGATCAGGAATGTGGATAACGTTCCTGTTTATTCGTTGGCATTTAGCTTTTTGCCTGGCGGTCTCGAGAGGTTACTGGCCGGCTCAAAAAACGGCTATGTTTATGCATACAACCTTCAGGTAAGATCATGTTTATATTCCAAACATATTATTCAGCATATGAAGTACGCAGAAGGCGTTAATGACGTGTCCTATAGCTTCCATTAAATGCGCGACATTTTTGTTTACTACCCTCGATTCGCGACCTACAATTGAGCGGATCGTCTGCCAAATCAAATCACATACGCACTTACTCTATTTTATTAGGTCACTGACTGTCTTTTCACTTGGCACTATGATAAACAGTTTATTTTAACGTGTTTTATTATTTTTCTTTGGAGGTAGGTACATAGTTTGTTTTGCCTCATCTGCATATTAATTTAGTCGCTCTAATAAATTTTAGTCGATCTAATCTCTATCTAATGATTGGTAAGATATAAATAGAATAAAAGTCTTAGTACCTAATATAACCTTTTTAATATACATGTTTTAAAGCTTTTTATTTTAGGTGGGAATAGGTGGATGTATATTATTGACTAAAATCTTATAGTTAATTTTCAGAAGTCTGCTTTTTCTTAGTGGCTTTTAATTGGAATCAAAACAAACAGAAAAGCTTTGATGTACTTTCTTTTCCAAAGGTGTGACAAGCTCATAATAATAAAAACGTTTTGTGATTTCAGACCAATCGTGTGCAACAAAAGATTCAAGTTGGTCAAGCTCCCATTCTTCACCTCATCCACACGAATAACCACCTCATCACTCAGGAGAAGGGCGGCAAGTTCAAAGTTTTTAGTTTAACAAACAGCGGCTATGAGGAAGACGCACTTATCGACAATGATTACCCTGGTTTCTGCCGTTTTGACGCCAACACAAAACTCGAAACACTCTATGTACCTGACAAGGATTCAAAAATTCACATTTACAACTTTTCCGGTGAAAAAGTAGGAAGTTTGGATCCGGACGCATCACTTAAGCTCGGAGACCCGATGTGCTTAAAATATGTGGAGTTTCCTTGTGACCAGCCCTGCCTGCTGGCCGGCTACGAAGCAGGATGGCTCCTCCTGTGGGATCTCAACACTAGTCAATGTATCAGCAAACTGAAGACCGCAGAGTGTCCCATGTCTGTTGATTTCCACCTGGAGCAGCAACGAGGCATGATCGGCAATGCCTCAAATGTGATACAGATCTTTAGTATAGGGAGAAAAGACTTAAGCTTGGCCCACAAAATGGATATAACAATTAAAAACCCAGGTATAAATAAAGTTCAGTCCCGGTCTGATGGCAAGGTATTTGCTTCGGGGGGCTGGGACAGCCATATCCGCATCTTCTCTTGGTTCTCTCTTCGACCTCTGGTTGTGCTCACTGAGCATAAGCAAGCTATTCAGGATGTTGTCTACTCAACTGAGAAGGTCTCTTTCTGGAATGCCAAGATAATGGCGGCTGGCGGACTTGATGGTGCTATTACACTCTGGGATTTGTATAACAACAAGCAGTAAAGCATTTAACTTTTTTATAGTAGTTTTTAGAATATTCCCAAGCTCAGATTGCGGTAAATTCGAAAATATGTATACTTACAACAGCATTCTAGTCAAACTTAGAATGTATTGGCCAAAGTACTTTTTCGGGTGTTACTGCATCTGGCCTGTTAATCTTGCTGGTCTCGCATGAGTACACTATTATAAATAGGCTTAAATGTAGTCAAATATATACAGAGATATCTAAATTTACTTTGCTTATTTAGAATAATGTTTATAAAGGTCTACTCATACAACAGTCCAGGATGCGACAGGTTGGCTTGAGCGCGGCGATACAGACTCCTTGTTGACAAATCGCTAAAGTTCCAAATATCCCGTGGCCACTTCTGCACAGAAGTATCAGTGAAACAATGCCAGTATTGCCTTTAATTGTTATATGACGCATTTAATGTGAATCATCCGAAGACGCTTTAATTATTTGAAGATATAATTTTTTATGAATGCAATAATGTTAATTATAATTGGATCTCAAAAATGTACAAATTTCTGAATATAGAGGCGCGCATTTCGCATCATGTGGCCTAGCTGTTAGTTAGTAAGAACATGTTGTTAAAGTATAGCAATCAATATTTTCCATTATTGGTTTTTAGCGATGATTTTAAGTCAAGACATTAAAAGCCCATGAAATTAACGATTTACTTTTATTTCTATTGCCTAAGTATGTGAATTTCATCATGTCTCTTACACCTGAATCTACATTCATGAATGATTCATTGTTTTTCTGTGAATTGAAACATCTGTTTTTCAGATTGTCTGATATGACGACACATAGTAATGCCTTGCCAAGGTGGTTGCTAAGAAGTGTCAGTCACAATCCGGCTGCAGTTTTTAGTAAGGTTTTCTATGTATTATTGCAGCCATGAAAACGCCGATTCATTTATCGCTCAGCCCCTTAAATGAATATGTTCATTAATTTTTTCCATTTCCCTTAGAAATTTTATTAATGGCTCATTTACGAATATTAAGTAATAGCCCCCTGCATTGTTTTTCAGATTACTATCTTATTAATGAAAGGCTCATTCTTCACCTTCACAATAATACCGATAGGTCTTGCACGATAGCCTTAAATAATTTCCGTTTACGGATTAGTTATCATATAATAGACAGGCTAATAAAATAAACAGATAGAGTAGTAATAATTTTTATTTTACATACATTGAAGTAATAAGTTACTAATATCACATTTACAGTGCGCCCTAATACCTAAGACAAAATTTTAATAGCATCTTACAACTAAAGACTAGCAACCTGAAAGTATAATGAACTCTGTTCGGATTATCATGCGTTTGTGATATGTATCAGAGAATAATGAGATTATTTGGATTATCTAAACTTCTACTATTTTCCTCGTCTTTGGAATGAGCGCTTCGTCGTCGGTGGACACTTCCACCAGTCTCCGCCGTTTCCGCAGTGGCCTTGTGGATTCTGATGGCTCTCTACTCTTGGCAACTATTTTCGCCATTTTATTTCCGAGTCTAGTTATTTTGAATTTTGGCAAAGTCTGTTCCGGATTTCCAGTCTCATTAATTTCTGTTTCCATTTTGTCTTCCTCGAGTCGGTCGTTGTTTTGTTCGCCTACCGGACTCTTGTCTACTGCAGGCTCCGAGGGCGATTCACTCGCACATCCCGACACTTCCTCATCTCTCTTGTTTTTATCACTATTCATTGTGAAGTCTAAAGGTTCTTCTACTTCTGCTGTGTCTGGTTTGGTTTCGGTCTTAACTTTCGTCGCGCAGTGAGCCTGCACGAATGCAGAAAACGGTATCGGTATCGGAATGGGGAGCGGTATTGGTAAGATAACCGGGTAAGGGACTAATACCGTGACCGGTGGGGCCTGGCCGATAGGCGTGGGGAAGTTCAACGGCGGTGGGAGGCCAGGGTGTCGGGGCCGCTCCATAGGAAAGCCTGGACGAGGCATGAAGTTTAATCGCGGTGGGAACATACCATGTGGGTGCCGCGGATCATGATTGTCTAAGAACATTGGAGGTGGCATGCTGAACATCGGATTTGGTGGAAACGGCGGAGGAGGTGGGTGTGTGTTGATGGGGTGCGGCGGCGAGTGAATGACATTCCCTGCTGTGGATGCTGGTGAAGATCCGTCAGAGGGACTGCACATGCGCAAGTCTTGCGCTTTCGGAGTTGACGTCCGTTGCCTCACAGTTTGCGATGTGACCGTGGCCGAACACTTCGACGTTCTTCGTTTGCGCAAATTCATTTTAGTGTTCCTAACGTCTTTTTTTGCTTCTGGTGATTTCTGAACTGATAATGCCTCATCGGAAGGCCGTTTTTGCTTCATCAGCTTTGCAGTTGGTGCAATAGTAATTAGAGGAAGCGGAGATCTGTTTTGCGTCTTTTGTGCTTCTGTCTTTTCTATGTTTGTGGTTTTGGTGGGAACATTATCTGGGTTGGGCGACCCTGAACGTTCTGATGTTGGTGATGCTGACCGGCTCTTGCAGTTCTTGAGCCAGAGCTCCGGGGTGATGAGGTTGGATGATGATGACGCGTTGACTAAATGCGGGTTGAGATCGAGGTGAGCTTGCGTCTCGCGGCAGAAGATGTGCATCTTGTATTGGTTTAGGCATTTGTCGGAGCAGAATTGAAGCTGTGTCGCGCCGTCCTGAAAATTGAGAACTTAGTCTTATTATCTCTGAAGTAGGTAATAAATGTAATTTTATCTATATTAATATTATAAAGCTAAAGAGTTTGTTTGTTTGCTTGAACGCGCTAACCTCAGGAAGTACTGGTCCGATTTGAAAAATTCTTTCAGTGTTAGATAGCCCACTTATCGAGGAAGGCTAGAATGAATGAATGCCCACGAGATGCGGGTGAAACCGCTGCCAGAAGCTAGTTTTATTATATCAAAAGGGCTGCCTAGTATCAACTAGTATGCGGAAACGTATTTGCTGTAACTAGGAAGATTTTTAAACATCTTTAGGTACGGGAGTCGTTCAGTCCCACCATACTCGAATACATCTCGAAAAAAAACGATCCTCACCTGGAAATCGACGTAAGCCACAGTGTGTCTGACATGCCTGCACCAATCACAGGTCTTCGCTCGCTTGAAGTTGGCGCGCCGTGATTGGCTGAAGCACAGCTCCGAACAAAATGTGGCGCCCGCGTGCTGCAGCGCTGAACCCTCGCTCGGCAGACTCTTGTTGCACCACGAGCATTCGTCTGCTGAAAAAGGAAAAGACTTTTATGAAATAAGCGAAAATACATAGAAGATTCTGTTTAAAAGTAGGTTTATCCCTACATAGAGTACCTACATACAATTGCCATTGCCTGTAAAGAGGCACATACAATTTGGAGTGACAACCATAAACAAGGCGTATGTGGCTTGGGCTTTACCAGGCTTCACAAAAGAAAACGCAAGAAGCTTTAAAGCTTTAGCAAGAACGAGAGTATCTTATTTACAATTGTACAGTACAGCCTTAGATAAAAGTTAAAAATAAAATACGGTTCTAGGAAAGAATTGGTTCCTGTGATTCCATGGTATTTAGAAAACCACCTCCCGGAATTAAAAATATCATATAACTTCATGTTTCTGCCTATTAAACGTAGATTTATCTGAAAAACCTATGTGTAAACATGTTTTTTTTTTTCGATAAATACTTTATTTTTGTTAATGAATTCTTCCCGATTACACATCGAGTGTTTACCTACTTCTCAAGTTATAATTATTTTCCTATTAAAGCGGCATATACCTACTCTAAGACCATGCGGACAAATTCGCTGCAAAAAGAAAAACCACAAAATACATAGGTACAGAAGTCAATCTACATATAAAGCGCGTTCGAGTCACGCAGACTTAGGTGTCTATGTGTGCGTGTTCACAGACGCGCTGTCTCAAAACAACTCAAAACAGTGCGAGCGGGGCTGCCGTTTTCTTGAGATACGCGCGTCACACACAAGGTAGATAAATGTGCACGCGTTTTGATACCTACCTAACTGTAATTTGACTGTAATATTTTTAATTTTAATAACAAAAGAAAAAGTAATAATGGAGTATAGTAAGTTCAACTCAGTTGTGCGCGCGGCCTTTTGTGTGGGTAATCCTTGTACATATACAGTGACTTTGTGTGCGTGACAAGAGGTACAGTCAGGTACAAATACAGTTATTTCGGGGTTGTATACAGGTGTTTAAGAAAAATAGTTATAACGTAATTTAGTGTTAATCTTTTTATAACGATTCTGAATCGCTACTTGAAAAATCAAATGATGAATTTTTGGATTCGCTACTTTCCAAGGTGAATTATAAATTCTGACTCCATGTCAAAATGTCTATAGTATTCTTCTTTATTCTTTTGTACATGTCGACAAGTATTACCCCACATCCCTTAATCAATTTGATTTAAACGTTCATTTATGAGTTTCATTAATTCCGTCTTATTTTGGTCGACATTATGCGAAGCAATATAATTTTTTAAAATTCCCCACACATTTTGTTTACATTATTATACACGATTACGTTTTTTTTTACATTCTTAGTCCACACTTTTATTTATTGTCCGCGTACCCCGAGCTAGAAAATATGTAAGGAGTATTTAATTCATCTTAGATATTTCACGTCATTTATTTCTTAGACACTGTCAATGTCAATTTGAAAAGACGTATGAGAAAATAATGAAAAACTGTAAAATGTTATAATAAAAAGCCTTGAATGTTTCATTTTTTGAAACGCTACCTGACTCCTTTGAAACATTTTCTCCGTGAAGAACTAGACATTTTCGTAAACGACTGTACCCATAACAAAAAGCGATAAGAACACGTCATCCTCGGACGACGTCACTGTCACACGAATGAAAGTTGTATATTTACAAGCCGACGCACACATAGGGCCGCGCGCAAATCTGAGTTGAACTATCTATAACAAAAAAAGTCGTATTATATGTAATTGTTCAGTGGACGGTTGTTTTAATACAACAATAAACAGTGAACTGTCGTTTTTTAGCCTGCCGTATTACCTATAGTATGGACCTACTTATTTTCTCATATTTCGATGGTTCTTTTAATAAACGCAGTAGGTAGGTACAGTTAGGTGGGTAGGTAAGCGCCCTGGCGGCCTCTGGCCCAATGCCGTAATAAGTTTTGCTAGTGTCGGCCCAGGCGAACCGCCCAACCTACCCTCAAAGATTATTACTAAGTAGTAGGAGTTGATAATTCATGGCGAGAGTATGTTGTAAGGTAGACGAAATAAAACTCGCAAATCAAGGTTTCTGTAGGTAGAAGCAAGCTTAGATCAGGGACTGTACCAACCCATTACATACAAAAATATTTTTTTCGCAAGTAAAGAGTAATAAGTAAGTACCTATAAGTATATGTATGAATAACAAAATTATAAATTGCGGTTTCTGAAAAAGTTCGGTATCTCGTTCAAACGAATTTCCGTTGAAAGTGTTTATTAACCTCATGTATGCCACATTAAATATTTTATTATTATTGGTTTATATTTCATTTTTCCTGTTTTATTCTCAACAATAAATCAAATAATTAGATACGAGTACCACTACCACGTTAGTTTTATGCGCATAAAAAGTTGACGACCCTAGCGCGACCGCCGAGTTTAGGCATGAAAAGTGAAGTACATACATGAGATTGACTTCTGTACCTATGTATTTTGTGGAAAAACTGTTCATATTTTACCGTGTTAACGAAAAACTATGAACCTATTTGCATAAAACTATTCAACTCCTAATTTAGCAATGATTAATGAAGATCATTGACAGTTTACACTTAATAGTGATACCAAAAGGCTATCTTTAATGACTCCAATCATTTGTTTAATCATAAAATAAGATAAGACTTAAAAAAACCTGAAAAACAGTGATGTAAATCTCTACTGAAAGGTTGCCGTCAAAATTCATCAGGCGTTCATTGTAAAAACTCAATTATTTTATAGGAATAATTCTTGGAATTCAATAAAAGAATAAGTTTTATAAAATACACAAATGTGCCTTCTTGCTAATGAACATTTCCTGGCAATCGAAAAAAAAACTCAGTAAAAAAGAAACAACCGACTGGCATCCATTATCCTATAAAAAATTACCGGAAAATGGGCTAATTGAAATAAAAGTTGCAACTGTGAATATCATGTTGTTGGTGAATAATAAAAACTGCTCTTCAGTCGTGGCTCGGGTATCCATCTCCAATTATTATTAATTTGCGAATGATATTGAATAGAAAAAACGCGCGAAACTGTACACTGGCTTTCTCATTACTGCGATTCGTTTATAACCTTACACAGGGCGGGTAAATGATAGCTTGTTATACTTTACTGCCCTTATTAATTTACCTTTTTACCAAACCTACGATTATGAAATGGAAAACTAATGGTTTTACTTTGATTTCCTTGTAATTGAGAGTCATTACGGACAATGGTCAGTAGAATGTTATAAATTGTTAGAAACGATACCACCTCTATATGTAGGTACTACAAGAGTACATATTATGTACTAAGTAATTAAAGTTTGCTAAATAAATCCTTCCGTTTGATATGACGACGCATTTTCTATCGAAAACATCGAACATTGACTTCATTGATTTATTTAGTTAGAGAAATTGTCTTAGATGGTTTCTGAATTCAGATAAAAAGATATGTATTGTTAAATTTTCTTCAGGGCACCTAGATACACGATTTATTTTTAGTAGGCTAGGTGGGTACCTCCTTATCTTCTTCTAATTAAGCCATGGCCTAAATTCCTTAGAATATCTCAACGTAGTGCTATTCCGTTCCAAATTGAAGCGTGTGTTTAGTTCTATGTAACACTATATTGTAACGTTATACATTCCTAATCATCACAATTTAACCACAAAGTTCTACATTTTCACTTGCGGCACACCTACATCGGTACCTGTTTATACTACGTATTCGCGGGGCGTTCATTAGGAATAGTAAACCGGCTTTGCGGTATCAAATTTGTAAATAATGTACGTTTGCTAACATCGATATATGTACCTACACTACATACAAAGCTTTCTGTATTCTGTCCATTTCTTGCTCAGCGATCTTTATCGTGTTTCGTGGTACCATTACTAAAAATTATCGATATAATATCCGTATCACACCTCGTAAACAGAAGGAGTTCCGAGAAAATGAGTTTATTATACTGAATGTAGGAATTAGATTACTATCTGTGGCATCACGCAGCGAGTTTCATTTTGCCGCCGTTTTTATCGTGAAAGCTCGCGAGGGGTGCGTTTGGAAACACATCTATTCGTAGAAGTACAGCTGCACCGGGAAGAGGGTTCGCGTTCTAAGAAATTCAATTCGTATTTATTTGATATGATATTAATACGTAATAGATAGAAATAGCCGGTAGCAAGTCTATTACCTTGATTTACACGGTCAATTAAGCTCGCTTTACCTTGAAGAATGAGAACTTGAGAAGTTTAGTCACGATATGCTTTGCTTTGTGTTGATCATAGATATTAGTTCTTAGGTGTTTATATTTTATTTCTAACTGAAATACTTATAAGAGCTCTGAGGGAATTATGATAGTGGCATTGTCTGTTTGATTTGAGAGTGAGCAAAACCACGAAACGCAAAACTGTTTTCATGTGCCAATTGAAAAACTAGCGCTGCCATCGATAGTGGCCCCTGCCAACAACACACTAAAGATTTTCCAATTAGTGCCTATAAATGCTTCAATTCTTGATGACAGTAAACAAGATAAGTAATAGTCATGTGCTATCTACATACCTTTGTTTTTCTGTTCGCTCGCCTGCTCGGGACTGGAAGCATCTCGAGCTCGTGATGCGGCCCATCTCCGTAACTCCAGTCTTTCATACCCGTACCAGCCTAGCAGCTCGTTCATCGCTGTTTCTGCGAAGTCCTGGAAAAAAGGAGAAATAACTATTAGAAAAATAAAGCTAAGGTTTCTTGCAGTGTTCCTTTGGCGCACTGGTTACCTGGTCTATGATTGAGAAAAAAAAATATTTTAGCTTATTTTTTTGACCGCGCCTATCTCAGAAACTAGGTAGGTAGGTATGTAGGTACTGAGTAGATTCATTTGAATCATGCCTTCAGGGTTAGATAGCCCATTTATCGAGAAAGGCATTAAACCGGTACCTATATATATTTAACATTAGAGCTTAGTTACCCATAAATTAAGAAAATAAAAACTTCGAACCGTAGAAATCTTAGAAATTAAATCTATAAGCCAAGGTCAAGTAGGTAGGTAGTTTAGTCTTAGTTTACTGGTTTTGCGATAGCTTATTCTAGAATTCTAGATTAATTTTCGCTGCAGCAAGATCCCCAAAAAACACTAAAAGTAGACATAATGAGAGCAAGAAAGTACATTTACCCAACATCTGATGTAATTTTGGAGCATAATGCTAACCCACGTATCGTCCACAAATACAGAATCTATTTTAAACACCAAAACTGAAATAAAACACGATTTATATAAAATAAATGTTGTCGTTGATGACCTCCTTAAAATCAAGCTGACTGCCAGATATCGCGACAATAAATTCTTATGGATATACAGAAACGTCCAATTTTTACAATAACACGTAAGTAACACAAGAGGTATCTGTGTCACTTTAAAAAAAATATTGTAAGTGCTTAAAAACAACGCGGTGTCATATTGTTTTGTTGTATTTAATTTTATACTTTTTCCATATTTCATTCGACTACGTGCATTACAGTATTTCAGTAGCCTGTCCGTATAAAACTCAACCTACGTCAATCTACAATGATAACGGTTATTTGGTTTTGCCATGCATTTGATACGTTACTAAGCCAGAGGCCAAACATCTCATGCGCGTGTACTTAATGACAACGACAGCCATGCTCTTCAAGTTGAAACACCGACGCAGAAACACAACATTCCGACTATATAAGGGCTGAAAAGGTTTTTTTATTACTAGAACCCATCCAGCACATTTAATTATGTTTATTTTCCTTCCAGGATTACTCCACGCAGTTGACGCAGTCGTGTTCAGGCATAGTAACAATACTTTGCAGAAGTTTGCACAAAGAGTTCTCTTACTAAATGGTGTCATAAAACCCATGGATCGTAATTTCAGTGAATAAAAAATGTTAGTCATTCATCAACTTTCGTTTATTAGTGGTAATTTGGCAGCGTGGAACATTGTGTTTTATTTTATTGGTTACGGAAGCTGTTGTAATTTTAGAGGACTCTTTTTAGCCCGCTATCTTACTAGGGTTTTACGACGGGATAGCGGCCTTAGGAGTTGACTACCTACTTCTCGAAAAGCAATTTCGAAGAAATATAAAGATCTATCTCGTTCTTTATGTCAGCCAATATTTTCACCGAAGCTATAGCCTTGTGGCCCTAAGTAGTGTTTGTTTAATAGCATGAAGTCAGTTTTAGAAGCCAACTTCAGACAAGCAAAGCTACTTGAAGAAGAATTGCTTTTGCTTTGACTACGAGATGTTATATTTTAGAAATTGATCGTAGTCGTAGCCGTGGTCAACACAACGTTAATTGTTGCTACGAATTTGCTACGTAGATTTTTTAAGGAAAATGCCTCTTTAAAACGTACCTAGGTTTAGTTTTCGGTTATGGTCGTTAAAATGTTTACTGTATTAATTATACTAATTTCAATGTTCGACATTTTACATGATATATTTATTAATAGAACAAAACTATTAGATACCTATGTAGGTAGCTAAAACACGAACATAATACAAGCTCGGTCGTCAAAGCAACAGTAAGTCCGATATTCCAACAAAATGGAATCTCGTTAACCGCTACATATCGGCAACATTCAAAGCTCTTACGAAGATGCCTTCATTACATTGAAACCGTATCTCTTTGACACACGAGTATCAAAATAACCTGGTTTTAATTAATCTGTGCCTTGCAAAGCTTAGTGACGCCGAGACGGCTAATATTTCATAGGACAAGATGACCAGTCCAGCAAAGATAATTGGACTCTAGTTACAGAAAGAAATCTGCGATGGATGGAAATGTTTATGTTTTGACGGAGCTTGCTTGATGAGAGTTTAGTTTAGCATTTTTTTGTGGCTTTATTTATAGGTTTATTCACATTGTCTGATGAACCCCTTTTTGTAGTATTTCAGCTGTTTAAAGTGAGAAACTTTTCGCTCATTTGCATAACGAAGAATATGTAAGGGACAAAGGGTAAAGAAAGAAAATCGAAAATTGTCTTTAGCAATTTTAGAAAAACTAGAAATGTATAGTAGATATAACGTATGTGTGACGTAATAAGTAGGAGCCGGAGGTTTTCAATCAGTCTGCGTATTTTTAGGGTTCGGTTTTTTTTCCAGCACAACATTTATGTACATTGTTCCTAAGATGTAGATCCATACCTACCTTATTCAGTAAAGCTCGATTGTGTAACCAGTAGCCATCGTCGTAATGAAACTATTTAACGTGGCTGTTCCCATGGGGCTCCGGTTACATCAGATCTTACAAGATAGCCGCACTTTACCCAATCATTGGCAAGTTATGACCCGCGGTAGGTAAGTAGCTACTTACTCGGTGGGATACCTAGCTACCTACAAGGTTCTCTTTATTTGACTTGACCAGAGAAGTGATGTTATAACTTATAATAAATGGTTCATATTAAAACAAGAATAACTACCACAGGGATGACGGAAAATTTTTTTTTGGAGATTATTGGAAGGTAAAGATATTAATTAGTTTTATTTTATTTATATAAATAATAATATATAATTATATAATTAAATATGATTAAGGATTCCTGTTTGAAGATTTTTTTTTGAGATATCAGAAATATTTTATTTAAATTAAGATATTGTTCTTTCATTTTCATTATAAAGATAAGACTGAGGTCCACCAGTCACCAAAAGAAAAAATACACGCAGAACTGCTACACCGTGTGAAAAAATACAAAAAATAAATAATCAAATCCGTTACTCGACTAAGTATTGGTCTATAATCTTAATTTGTTTACTGTGACCAAAGTGTTTTGTTCGAAAACCTACGGTTGCAATTATTAATTAATAAATAATTATTATCCGCATTACAACAATACCTAAAACAAAATAATCCTTTAATCCTTTGTTACAAATCAAAACATCAAACATGAAACCGTAACAAATGTGCAATTAAATCAATAAATCCTATTTCTAATAATGATCTAACCACACTACCGTGTACGTGAGCTTTTGCGTTTCAATTTACGGCCAGCGTCAGTGCTCGCCAGTGTTGCATTGCGTAATAATTATCACCGGTGAAAATACGATACTACGAACGCACCGTACCTACGTGCAGAAGGAACGTGTAAAACTGGACGGCGTGGACGGCCATTATTCAACATTTACCAACCAAACTGCGGATATGTCGTATCTTTACTGCGAAATATTAATTAGGCAAGCTTACTGTAGTACGATTAATTAATATCTATAATGCAGTTGCTAACGAGTGTGTATTGGAAATACATGGGAAAATTTTGTTTGTTAATTTAACATATGTATTTCGTTGTTGTTTTCGTTGTTAATTATTAAAGCATTGATTATGTGGGTGCAACTGCAAGATTTATTTATGCGCGGCATTACCTTCTGATTATAATGCAAATCATTATAGTATTTTGCCTTATTTAATTCGTATTAGAACTTTACGTTGAATGCCATTACGGGCTGTTTAATAGTGGCGAAGTATAGCTCAGGGTACTCCGGTATACAGCAGCTACTTTGGGTTTCGGATTGATGAGATTTTTTAATTAACATGGGTTATAACTTATAACTTATGAGTGTGGGCTTGAAGAGTATAACGATAAAGGCAGCAAACAGAACAGACTAAAACAAATAGACTAAACGGGATACAAGCTAAGTACGTGCATTGTATTGAACACTGCACACTCACAAAATCTTAGCGCGCAAATTTGCCACACACCATTTTGGTAGAAACTCGTCATAAAAATCAATCCGTTATGAAATTCGAAACTAAGAAAATATCCGTCGATATATGTACATAATATACCTACTTAGCTTTAAGCTATTACCCTAGCAATAACCTACATTTTCGGCCTTGTCAATCAGCTCACAGGTTTGGCCAGACAACTCACAAAAGCGAACCTAACAAAGCCATGAACGGTCAAAGCGCGGTAACTCAACTCTCGATAATATTGTGATATCCAATATAACATAAATGCTTTTAATGGCAGTAGCTTGGCTAAGGTAAATTTAGGAGCGTTCGTAATCGGACACCGGGCGACCTACGCACGGTGTTGCCAGAGCAGAAAACTTGACGCTTTAAACTGTTGCAGTCTTTGAGCATAGCGTATACCGATTGAAACTCTAACTTGTACAGGGAAATTGCTTTTGAAAGATATTTAGTAAAGCGTGTTGTAGGAACATGTTTTTCCTGGAAATATCGCAGCTTTTTCTTATGTGAGTAAGTAGGACTTCATGAGTATCTCGTTTCTTTATGAAACCGTAAGCTGCTCTGCCTTTAAAGACGGGGAGTTTTCTCTTGGCTTAAATACCTGCTTTAAAAAATCTTTCAGGTAGGTAATGTTTTAATTTTAATTAAATCCTACCGGGTTACATGGTGTTACGCTTCATTTTACGCAAGGTGTGATCGGAAGCGCAGGCGCCTATGTCGTCACTTTTTTTTTTAGTTTTTTTGTAGGATCCTTTACAAGGGACTCCCTCAAGCGAATTAAAAAAAGTGTTATTTGAAAGGTAGGGCGAATTAAGTAATTGTACCAAATAAATTACAATTGCAGAGGTGTACTCAAGGAAATAATGAAACCGATATACCTAAGTAAAATGTTTTTTTAAAGTGTGTACCTATAGGGGCAATATGTTGCTGCTTCATCGACTTATGAAAAACGACACCGCTTACATTTTTCCTCTTATCCCGATCAACCCTAAACGGGGAACAATACTCAGTTATTTTCGTATTAAGCCATTAATTCCTTGACCCAGTGACCGGGGTGACAAAAGAACTAATCAGACCCACGCACTCACTATCATGGTAGCTCAGACGCCATCGCACGTCATTCATTAGGGCGGAGCTTACTGGCGTCACAGAGTAACATTATACGGTGCTCAAATGTCATTGGCTGGTTTTTTTGTAATTTTTTTTTTTTTTATGACTGATTTATATCTTTTTCCTCTGGTTTTGCTTGTTGCTACGACGATTTTGTGTGTTTATTACAGTTAGATTTAGAAATTGTTGTCGAAAACTGATAAAAATGTTGTAGTCGCAAATTAAAATAAAAAACTTTTTTTTAATGGCGTTACGTATAAAATGTTGAGTACTGCTCTTAAAATTCCGAGATAATTTGCATTCAAAACAAATAAACGAATATTACTTTTAAACTTTTAAAGCTAAGAAATCTGATATTTATGCTCAAAATGAAAGCGCTGTTTTTAATAATGATAGGTATAAAGTTTCGATGCATATCGCGTATATGGTTTTTACACATAAAACGAAGCAGGAACTGTTACAAACTAATATATTTTGATAAAATAAAATTGTAACACGATCATTTGAAGCTTATTCGTAAAACTTTTTATAGATTTTCCCGGTAAGAGTCTTAAATTTAGTTTTGCGGTGAATTTATCAGATAGAAGTAATACACTACACTGTTGTTTATATTTATTTATTTATTTTTATTCAGGTAGGTATTCGTTATACCTATCATTTGAGTCATTAAATCAAAGAGCATTTGCTCTTACGGGTAAAAGTGAAGTTTCAGTATCAGTTTTCATACCCGAGGTACCTACCTAGGTATGCACGCAACATTTTTGTAAAACACGTCTTAGCAAACTTACACACGATAGTTATTTCTGTTACAATACACACAACGCCAAATAACACGCGCGATAAAGAAAAATAGAAAATGTAAACATAAAATCGAATAGCAATGTGTGTAGTCACCAAGAAATTCGAATCCCGACGTAAATAAATGTGTATCGTCGTTTGTCCGTGTCCAAACGTATCAGGGAAAATGAACTTGGATTAGTTTCAATGTCCAATGTTTATGTAAATATTACAGAATATCATTAATATCAATGTAGTAGAGTAAATTCTCTGTTTTATGTGTTTGGTGTATTTATTAATAGCAACAATTAGTATGAGAAATTATTTATCAGTGTTTTCAGGGTTACATTTCGCATGTAAAATATTCTTTTGGGGTCACGGCTACATATTACAGCCGCTTCAGCAATTCGATTTCGGAAATATTTAAAAAATCGTCCTAGCTTTTGACATTTCAAAAAATCCGTAAAAGGTATTTTTGAAATAAAACCCTGACTTGTGGCAATAGATTTACTGACTTCAATAATATGGTTGAAAGCCATCTAATATATAGCAGACTCTACAGGCTACAGCAATACAGAAGTAAATCTGTATTGCTTATCCGACAAAATCGCGTAAAAGGAGTGGATTTTACATTAAAACAAAAATAAAGAAACTTGAAGATTTAGCAAGTAGCAACAAAGAGGCCATAAAAGTTTACACCTTAAATAATAAAACAAAAAGTTATAATTAATGTTTTCGTAAATGACAGCTAAGCAGTTAGTCAGTAGCTGATTATGCGTGAAACCTGAGCATTCATAAATTGTGGGAAGACACTAATAACTTAATGTTATGTTTTATGGTGTATTGATTACGAAAAATATCAAAATACATTTGTGTTTTGTGAAGAATAGGCATACCTTCTTAAATACATTTGATAAGTAAAAAAACATGCCATATTAATTACAAAAAGGAAATTTAAGGAAACTGCCCAAAAGAAAGCAATGATAAAAATATTCCGCGACTACTTTTTAATAATCCAACATTTTTTTTACTTATTACTAAATTCTACAAAACATTTCTGTTCACATTCCGCAAGAAGTGGTTTCTTTTTACAGATTTTTTTTTGTAGTAAATTAGTTACAAAATAATTAAATAACAGCTTACAACTACAAATTGCAAAAAAAATACCCCAATCGCCAAACCGAGCCATTATCAAATGAACCAAATGAACCTACTGTATTCCGTACTCTGTGCAGGGTGAAGCCGAGACGGCACAGACTGCAAACATATCGAGTTCCAGCGACTAGTGAAGCTTATAATTTACCTAATGCCGTGTAAAACGATCGCGGTGCTAATGTACGTGGAAACAAATATGGACGTCACTACAGCGCATGGAAAACAACTATCATATTATTATCATTTAGAATTGTTAGGTATTTGTAGAATAATACGTGAAGAAAGAAAATTGGAAGTTGGGATTTATATCTTAAGGTTTTTGGACAAGTGGTCCGGAAAACAGTCATCGATTTTGAAGCAAAAAAAATATTTTTTATTTTATTTTAAAAAAATATTATCTGGCAGACTATCTTGTTGCTCTTCAATCCATTAATCATATTTGAAGCCCATAATAACCAGAAGTAAGTAGGCATCTAATCAGTACTTACAGCATCGTCTGCCTCATTAGTCATTACGAGATTTTTGCTCTCATTGCAAACAAATGATACCTCGGTATCAAATGAACAGGCTACACTGGGTAATTCTATCTAATTACGGCGGCTAGGATCTTGGATAAATAGATTCATGATGTTAAATACAGCCCATACCTTCTATTAGCGGAGGTACTTAAATCTTACATCTCTTTCCCAGTTCTATTATTTGTGAAGAAAAAAGAATAGTGTTCTATTGTGACCATCGTCCTAAATTAGTTACTCCTAGCTTCTCCAGAGTTGGCCGTTACTTTCATAAAACACGGCCCCTGACTTCCTACCTACAACCTTCATAAAGGTACCATAGATTTCAATGTAACACCTTATGACTATGTGACAGGTTTCATGTTGTGGGAGTCCCCGGCTAACGAAATACCGCTGATAAAGATCTGTCTCCAATTTAAAGTACGTAACACAAACTCTTTGTAGCTTTTTGGCTTACCTAAGCTACTAATATTGCTTGTATTGTAATTTCATTCATCTGAGGCTGCTTCTAGGACTATGCTTGCTTATATTTGAAGTCAACGGCCAACTTGCTGACAGTACCAACGTTTCAATCGAATTTTGTTCACAATAATAAGCCTTATTATGGCCAATGAAATGCCTAAATCTATCTATTTACATGGTTTCTTTGGGATCAATGTTGACTGTTCTATCATTTCTTCTTCGCTTGCCATTCTCACGAATAAAATAAATAACTTAGTCCCACCTTCAGCTACACTACAAAGTATAACTATAACAATAAATCTTAAGTTTCTAAAACAGTGTGACAAACACACGATTTGTAAGGATCACCGCTACATTCGCAGTAATATGATCCTCGTGTTCTTACACCGATAGGCCCCCACTACGGTTTCACACACTTGCTGTACACTTCAGCTTTGAACGGGAATAGAACGAGAACGAACGTCTAAAATTGGTCATCTAAGTATGCGTAAGCACTGAGCACAGCCCTTTAAATAGGATTAAGTATTTGAAGAATTTATTGGTGGTTGGTGTCAAAATTGAGAAGCTGGAACACATTTTTGTTGAATATTACATGTTTCTTTGATCTGAGATTTCATGCTACTTAAGCAGATAACTTTAGGACGGATTTGGGACTGAGGCAAATCTTTGTGCAGGTCCTCTGTTCTTCTCAAAATATACAACATAGTGTTTCCCATGCGACCGCCTTGTGTTACGTGTCATTCGATGTAAACATTCCCCAGGCCTCACCCGACAACAATGAAACCAGTCGTAAATGAGTTTCAATTTCAAAACGTCGCTGAATTTCCCAAGACGTAATTTTTCATTAAACACTCCCGTGACGTTCTAACGTTACACGATTTATATTCCACACTCATTCGATACATCGTCAATCGTCTTACTCGCATGCACCGAATAGTTTCCCACAGCGGCTCAAAATAAAACCCTATCATCGAATAGAAAACACAAAGCGCGAACACGAACGCGCCCTGAACAAAAGCAGCGGCGTAATATTACGTCTCCGATATCCGTAGATCGATTATGTTTCACATGTTTCTCATTATAACGTCTGGGTACGAAACAAAGAGAGTATCGGGTTGCCGTGCAATGCTCTTCTGGCAACCGGAGAGTATGGCACCCGACTGTTTTGGTCATGCGAGAACGGAACGCCACACTTTCGGGGAAAACTCGTTTTAGCTGGCAACACCGAGCGTAGCTAGCGCGAGCCGCGCATTCTGAACGCTCCTTTGTAAAATAATGCTTCTGGATACAGACTTCTAATTGTGACATAATTTGTTTAATTACTTTTGGGAATAGTTTAGAATTTCTCACTTACTTGTAGTTTTCAATAATAAATAGCGTTTCATGTATCAGACATGAATGTCTCGTTTTCGCAATGATTTTTCTGTGTTTATTTGTTTGTATAAAAATAATAATATTTTTGACATACCTTATTATCGTTCAGCAACTAAAACAAAACAAAAAGATTGATGAATATACAACAACAACAAAAAAACATAAAAATAAATTGGCTTAATTAAGCACTAATAGGTACTTAATAAGTTCTTGTTTTTGATGATTTACATTTACTCTAATAACAAAATTCCTTAGTAGGAAATTTTCACTCTTAGGGTGACAATGCAACATGCAAAAAGCAAGGACATACTTACCTAAGGTAAGCGGTGTTGCCACTTACAAACAACACGAAGTACAATTATAAGCAGTAGGTATATTTAACAAACAGAAACATGCATTGATTTGTTATAAGATACGTTTTTTATAACATATATTGTTTACAAGGTTACCCTCGAGACTTGTAAACATGAAGATAAATATAGAAATATTTTCTTCGTTATAATATTTATCTTTTCTCGTATTTCATTTCATATGTCCATTATGATGCTAGTGATCACGGTATCGATTTAAGCCTGTGTAAGATAAAAAGTTATAGAAAACATGCATGGTTGTTTTCGCACAGCACAGTCAAAAAATGCATACGCAGTTGGCTATGGTTATACCTATCTTAGTACATTTGTATTGCGCCGCATGGGGTGAAATATCGCTTGAAATAGTGCATGACGTCTTGGGACCTATTTACAAAATTCGCAATTAGATATTTGAAGAAAAGCTGTTAATGGTTTCTTCTTTCCCGTTATCATAAAAGAGAAGGCATTATGCTAGCCGCTAACCCAATGCGAAATTAGCGACTTCAGTTTTTTAAGTCCAGTTTCTCTCAAGATGATTTTCTTTACTCTTGGTATGTAGCATGGAAGTCTGGTTCGAAACCTTGATGGGTATGGTTGGTGGAGATCTGGGTTCCAAAAGCCATAACAATATTAATGCTCGCCAAAAAGGCCACGGGTGAAAACATTCATGATCTTTCACGCTAGCGGATTTTCTGCTGATGCGCGACATCACCCTTAAGGGTCAATTCACACTGAAAGAGCAGCGGCCGGCAGCGGCCGTAAGAGCACGGAAAATGTAAGAGCGCGGCGCGATGCGGCGCCGCGCGGCGCCGCGCGGCCCGCCGCGCTCACGCTCAATCCCTTGCAATTACGGCCGCTGCCGGCCGCTGCCGGCCGCTGCTCTTTCAGTGTGAATTGACCCTAAGGCATCGCTCAATTCGTACCCGACGCGACGGTCTTTGCCGCGGGTACACTCACCATAACAAACAATTGGCCCTTTATTTATTTAACTGTCTTTGCCAAAGATGACGTTTAAAACCACGTTACGGAGTACTTGCTACTGAGAATATGTCGCGCGTAAAAAATCCGCTGATTATGAAGGTTGGAACTGAGTCATAATTTTCCAATATTAAATCACTAAATCAACGATATGTAGCCGGACAGAAAAAATCGCATATTTCGTTCTACATTTCATTTTTGCCTCCAAGTAACAAAACTATTGGTGTCAAACCGCTTAGTAACACCACATTGAGTTCATATCAAGAATTCAGTTCTGAGTAAAATGCTTTGACAGTCACAATTTATTTTAAAGTGAAAGTAAGCAATATTTAACTATGAAGAAAAAGCTGCTTGCTAGACAAAAAAAGTGCGGGCTTGGCCAAAATGTGATTGCGATTTATGTTTCTATTAGCCGGATCTGAACTATGTTTTTCATTATTCATCTTCCAAAAATGACCCTTGTGAACATACAAGTAGAAATGAGCCCTCGTAATAACGATATCGGCCCTTATGAGTTACTCAATGTTTTTAGATAAGTCCAAGTGTCAGTGCCCAGCCCCAATGGAAAGTGTTTCCAAATAGGCCTCAAAGCGTACCTAAAGCTATCAAATGAAACCACGAAGGCCTTATCACATGCATACGGTTTTCATACGGTCAAGCTGTCGTCGAATGAAAGTCATCGGTACAGTCGCCGTGCTATATGAAAGCTATCTATTTAGCTCATACATTGCTACTTCAGGCCCGGTAGTCGTGCCGTGGCCGTATGCATATGAAAAGAGCCTATCTAAGGGTTGGAAGCAAAAAGTACGTCAATAGATTTAGTTTTCATATTCCTGTGCCCAGAGTTGCCAGATGAAGCGAACATGTGTAATGACGTAAGCAACGAGCCTCAGAGCGCACGAATAATGTACGTTTATTATATCCGCGATGATTTCACTCATTACGACTCACTACTCAAGGGCGAGGTGTGCCCATTTGTTTCTGAATGTCTGTCTGTTTGTGGGCGTGGACTTTAAAAATAGAACTCTGAATAAAACCTTCTTTAAATGTTGGATGTTCCTTTGGTTACCTTAAATTTCTTTGCCTCCTGCACCTATTACTAAGTATACACGAACGTTGATCTAGTGGTCGCAAAGTGTGGCTGCTGTGCAAGAGCTAGGTAGTAGTCCAGAATATAATCTTTTTTGGCTCCCCCATGGGGCCAAGTAGGGCGTACCTACGTACTCGTGACTTAAGAAGTTTAAGAAAAAAGTTAAAAGCAGGTGCTTTAACCAGTAGGCTACTACCAGTAGACTGTAAGAGATAAAGATATGTACTATTACATATAAGACGTAGTATAAGACTGCAGGAGTGTGTGTGTCATCAATTCTTAGTACTTAAAGCGGCCTAAGGTACCTGACATCTCGAATTTGTAGTAAACTAAAATGCCATCAGTAAGTGAGCTTAGCATTTCGCACGGGTATCAAGCACAGACATAACTAGCTATTTTCTTTGTCACACAATATCTGAGGCGAGCTGAAACGGTGTATTTATGTTATGTTTATATTGTCACCCGATACGTTTGACGAATATCACACAGTTATTGAGAAATTATGCACACGATGCGCGATGGAACAAAGATTAGTGTTGTGTTAAATGGCAATAAATCGAACGCGGCGAATAAAACTTTTTTATTTGCTGCGAAAGTAGGGTGACCATTGTCAACTACTAGGACAAAACTGGAAGATTCGCTGTATTTTTTTTATAATTTCACACGCAAATAGAATTCGAAATATGGATTAAAGAAATTAATATTTACAAATAATAATTATTTATATTTGAAAAATATATTAACAAAAAATAACTAAAAAAATTATGTGTCGTGTACCTACTTATAACAAATCTTGCATGTCTACGTACGTACATACCTGTTTACAGCCTGGGTATTCTTATAGTCTATTAAAATATAGTTCTTTATATTATGCTATTAATAAGCAGTTGAGTAAGGTGAAAAGGGGTAGCTAATGAGCAGCAAGGATTCTTCACCCTTCAACACGTCAAGTGTGATTTGCACTTGGAACCACTGACTCAAGTTCTGAAGGATGTGAAATCATGACTTGCGAATTATTACTTGATCTTTATCTAATTAAAATATGTGTCATGTCAGTTCATTATACTGTACCGTCGGTATTTTAGTATTTTCCTGCGAATTTAGTAAATGGAATATTACAAGTAGGTACTAGATATTTCAGTCTAACATAATCTGCTAAACTTCAAAGTGTACGTGCGTGGGCGTGATTTTGGCTTCAAACTTAATTAGAATGTAATACATCCCCGTCAGGCAACGTCCACTATTGAACATAATATGCCTGCCTCATCGTTCGTTCAACAAGGGCTCTGGCAGACTGCATTAATCACTGCATATTACACGAACATATCGTGATACACGACCGGATTTAGGGTTTAGGATATTACATTGCTATATCAAGTATTGGAAATGATAATGATGGCTTCCGTTAGCCAGAGAATATGTATTATAATGTGTATTATGTAGTCGATAGATATATAATAATGATCGTTCTATATGTCCTAGAATCTAGTTCCTGCGTATTGCAACATTGCTGCCTAAAGCAAGAAATAGATAATATCTTGCTTATTCCTAGAAAAAATATCCAAGAAGCGAATGACTCATAAATATGTAGAGAATCCAAAAAAAAGTAAAAGGGGAATTCCGATCTTTAATTTCATATTTGGCAAAGGATTTCAACAAACATTCTTGACGGCCGAGAAAAAAAGCGGTCAGTCCTCGGTGTCTGATTACAAGATATTACTGCGATGCGATGGTATTAAGTGGCGGCGTTGGGTTTCATCTTACAATATGACAACATGGCCATCGTCACTGTATTTTTAAGTGGCCGAAAAAAATCTTAAACGTTCGGACGAATGTTTTTTTTTATGGTTAGTGTGGACTCAAGATATGATGAAAGTACTGGACGAAGATCTCCGATAGCTTTGTCTCCTTTTTGTTTTTTTTCAAAGGGGATAAGTTAACGCTTTATCTGACCGTCGGCACGTGATCATCGCCTGTAATGGATTTGTTTGTTAGTATTAAGCTAGGTATATGTATTTTTAAACTAGTACGAAAAGTATAGTTTCGCTGAGACATGGGTGAAACCGCAGCGAAACACCAAGGCGCCTGTAAATAATTATTCCTATGCTTGGGAACCCAACACAAAAAGTGGACAGGTATCATATCTGTATCGCATGGATATTTCTGTCATAACTTAAAACTTATCTCCACATTTACCTTCAACATTTAACTATGACGTCTTTCCTTTGTGAATAGCTGTCAAAATGAACCCTTTTATGTAGCCCTCATCCGATGTCTAGCCGCTATTAGTCGAAACTGACATCCAATACAACCGATAGCATACACACATCATAGATTGTAGATGTAAAAAGTAGTAAAGCCAGACGGTTCGTGTTTCACGAAAATTAACGTCAGCCTGACGGGCCGGGCCTGTGACGCAAAATGGAGTCAAATGACGCCAGGGCCGGTTTAGCTGAGACGAGCATTAATTATACGGGATCATGTTCAACAACTGCGCTTAGGGTTCCGCTCACGCACTGTTTTGTCCCGCAGAACTGGATTTACAGGATTTTCAATGCTGGGAAGTGCCTGATTGAATGTTTTCTTGTGTCTGTTTCTTTGTGAGTTAAATTCTGAACACTTGAAGAGACGAAGTTAAATATGTCAAGTTAGTTGAAAAGGTTTCTTATCAGAACTTGGATACACTGGTTTTAATGAAACTTAGAAGAGGATTATAACGATTTTGTAAGTGGCAATGAGCTGAAAGGTATGGCTATGTGCATTTAGGAGTATCCTTAAGTCGCTGGTGAAATCCCAAAAGTCTCACTTATGCGTCTGTTGAAGTTTGCATCAAAAGCTTTGTCCAATTGTTAAGAGTGTCCATTAATTAATCATAACTGAAATGAAGAAACTGAGATGAAACTGATAATTTTATTTTCGCATTATTCAAAAAAGTGTTATTGTTATTTTTCGCATAGCAGAGCGCCGAAGGCAGCGGAGGCACACAGCGTCTCATTTTACACTAAAATTAACGACGATACCGAGCGTCGGGTGTCGAGTCGAGAACTTACAATAATTAAAACGAGCGATTGAAACCTTCGCCGATGTTCTCAAATTATATAATTAAAAATATTTTAATTATACCTCATCGATATCATAATAATATTTCGTTTTAATTTTGTGAAACTTAATAGTTATTGAAAAATGTTTACGACCCTGCCGTGGAAAATATTTTGCTTTTCAGTTAACATTTTTGTACCGTTTTTAATGGCGCTTTGGAAAAATACGGGTATTTATTTCTTTTTTTTTACTTGCTATCGCGTTTCAAATTAGTCCTTCGGGTTAGAGGAAGAGGAAAAAAAACATGCTTAGATAAGTTAGAACTAGGATTAAGGTAAAGTATTTTTTAATTAACTTTAGTAAAAGAGAATTTTAGATTTTGTGGCAAATGTGTGCTTAGCAAAACCTCCTCATTTTGTTTTTTTTTTGTGAGTAACATTGTCACACGACAATACACCAAAAACCAACAACTTTTTCCCACAAACCATAAAACCCGTTTACTCCAAACTATGACGGTGTCAAAAAACACTAGAGCATTTAAAGAATGTGCAATGTGAACGTCACTAATGTACAGTAGTGTCCGGTCAAGTAGCAATGTGAGGAGCGACTGTAAGCCGACACTGGACTAAAAGCGACCCGTCCGAATTTACTAGACACATCATTCAACAGTATTCAGTTACATATTTCTATGTAAAGGGTGTTGAATTGTATCGGCATTTTGTTTAAAAAAAACTTGTTAGGTATTCGAAATATTCATGTCAAAAAACAATTGCTGTACTTATAAAAAAAAGAACTGTAATAAAAATATTCGAAACTCAACGTTCATTAATTTATTCATACTAAAAGATTATAATACGTACTTAAATTTTATCTCGTAAAACAAATAAATATTAAATGTTTTGAGAATTTCACATCGAATCCGACGAACTCAAATATCTGTGTAACTTAATATGGCGCAGTTTTTATGTGCGATGTTAAGTAAACATCTATAAGAGCGTTTTACATGCTTTATTTATACTACAAATGGTGATTTATTAGTTTTGACTCCGTAAAACTTGTAATGGGAGTCTCGTGAACTGTGATCATGGTCACCCTAAACTTGAAGTTTAGAAAGAAGGATTTATTTTTGTTCGACATTAAAAGAATTGAATAACGCCTCATAATAGTTATTACCAAGTCATGCATTAGTGTAGGTATGGGTACTTTCATAAAAATAAAAGGTTTTACATTAAATCAGGTCCTACACATAGCAATTTTAAGGTCATTTTAAATGCATCAGGTAAACACGGACTGCGTTTGCTAGTGTTGGCAATTATTATATTTCTATTTAAAAAAATAAAATAAAAACTTTTTCATAATTCGAACCACGAACTACTACGGCCACAGAATACATCACATATGATAAAACAGATAAGACCAACATTCAGAAATCCAAGCTCTGAGCTAGATTTATCGGACTTTACCCCTCCAAAGTTAGCTAGTGCCGTTGTTTTAAGGGACTTTGTACCTTACTCCTAGGAGTTAAGGTATGTGGTATGTGCTTGGGGTCTGGAGCTGATGGTGGACGAACACTTGATACGCGCACGCACGCCTCCCGTGCGAGGTGGTGTTTATTCACCCCCTTTTCACAAAGATTATAAATATCAAACAGATATGGTGTTACTTTGTTTGGGTAAACGATTACTTGCTCGTGTTGTTTTGTTGATTCTTTTCGAGAACTGTATTTATGTGTGTCCAAATGTTTATTAGTAAATTCATGTTTATCTTTCATATCAATCTCATTATCATAAATTCTTGCATAATAAATTGGTCGGGGATATATTTTTAGAGCACGGCTGATTACCACAAATATCCGCCCCAGAAAACATGCAAACGTGGCTTGTGATTCCAAAGGACCTCATACCCTACTGGTTAATTTAGGTATAGTCAGTCAGCTCATAGAACCTTATTTAATAACCGATTTCAAGCAGGTTTTCAATTGGTTAACCACTCAAAACTTCTTAACCCTTTTTTCAGTCTCCACTCATTGCCCAAACAAAAACGGAGATGCACTCTGCACCATACAAGTTCCACAGTTTAGCGTAGTTAAAGCGACTCTGCATAACCAAGATTTCTATATCAATCTCAAAAAAAAAACAGCTAGGTTCACCCAAGTCATTAGCAATTTAAAAACTGGCAATAATAGGTCAAACAACCACTTTAAAACCTCATTTCCAACCCACAAACCCCTCTGTCACGTCGGTATTCTATGAGAGATGTACACTGCGAGGCATCGCATTCGGTGTCGATTTCAGCGAGCTATCGCGTGTCGCCATCACACCCGTGTTGACTTTCCATGTTCAGCGTTACTTTATATTGTTGTAATTATTGTATTATCTTAGTTTACGTCATAGGTTTGCTCTTGTTTTTACTTGACAACACAGAAGGGTTATATGTAATTGCATTTTTTAAGGTAAATAATCTTCTTCTTTGTTTCGGTCTTACCTAATGGGGTGCCTAATATCGCCTTTGTACATTTAGTTCTTAGAAGAGTGATTAAATTGTAATGAGGGTGCTTAAATACTTCTACTGCTAGACAAAGGCCTCCCCCAAGGTTTGCCATAAGTTTTCAGTGGCTCGCAATCACTGGTTCCCGGCGAAATTAAGATCGTCCGTCCATCAAGGTTCCTATAAAAGCAATAATATAGTCTATGTGAAATCAAAATTAAAAGAGTAGCTCCTATGAAGTGCTTGGTCAATATTGTCGTCAACAGTTTAGTAAAGTAGCCAAAATTCTCGATTGTAAGAGGACTGTCCAGTTAGCAGATATACAAATCAAGAAAAGTTCCGTTATTGTTTTATTTTCAATCATACCTATGTATTCTTAAGTAAATAAATGTCTAACAAGAGAAAATTTTGAACAATCATCTCAACCTTCAAGAACGACACGAGTAAAATCATGCTGTGCATACATTTTAACTGTAACACAATACCCAAGTACCCAACGAGGTTTATAGGTGGCCTACAATCATCGTCTTTATACTACGGAGCTAATGCATCATCAAAAACACTTCCTTGACCGTGCCACGGCTGACCTCTCGGTCCAAACGACCACTACATCAAACGACACGTTACTACCACATGCGATACATAAATAAGATGCAACACATACTAGAACATTCAACTATCAACCTTATACACAAAGATATAAGGTGTCAAATAAAAAGTCTGTTACCCCCGACCTTGGCCCAATAAAGTGCGTACGCGCATTTGTTGCAAGTGCAATATTTATGATCTGATGTTTCGTAAGCGTTTTGCGGAAAAGATTCTAGGGCATCGTGTCATGACTGCGTGTCAGATTAAATTATTCATTTGTTTAATCTTCGTTTAGACATTGTTTTATTTTGAGGGCTCAATTACATTCGCTTGGGTGAAGATGTTATGATTCAAATCTGAGACAGAGGAGCTGTCATACCTGTCTTTGATACTTGTCAACAAGAGTAGGCATATATCAGTCATGAGGCGGCATCAATAGAAGCCAAGATTTTGCCACCTGGATATTTACATTGAACAATGTAACGGTTATCTACGGAGCACAGCTTAGATGTACGCCTACTCCTGATCAGATATACGTACCTACTTACGTTAGTTACCGAATCGTAAGTAACCAACTGGGTAAGTCAATCAGTAATTGCCATCTAGTTTTACTCTACCACATGACGGACTCTTAAATCCGACGGTTTTAAATAAAGGTTTGTTTGCCAAATTGCTACCAAGTAAATATGAGTTTTTGTAACTATTGCAAGTAATTAATATAGGAGGTATGGGATTAAAAGAAATAATATACTAATTTGATATTGAAATATTTATTCTATACTTTAAATGGTACTTGGAAGCAATACGTCCGTCTAACAAGATCCCGTGACGCAGTGTGTGTAGAGTTAAATAAACAGTAGATTGTTCAGATAGAACAAAGAACAATGTTATCGAAAGTTAGGGGTATTAGTTTTTGCTTTATATAATCCAACACGCCCCTCAAAATTAATCCCTAACTTTTAGTCATTCGTTAGTTTACTATACAGTATCTAGTCTACAATTCAACATTACAAAGTGAATACCAACTTATAAATACGACGTAACATATTATACTTCCAAGTAAGGTCTGGGACAACTGTACAATAATGGTCCAACATTTGCTGCACAGGATCAGGGAAACCCAGAAAACCTGATCAGACCATTTCATAATGAAATTGTACTTAAATTAAAACTTATTCTATACCCAATCCTTTTCTCAGTCTTATAAAAGACACGACTGGTAAAGGTTTTGTCAATAAGTCTGCCAACTGGTTACCTGTGGAAATATAATTTAATTTTATTACATTTTTCTCAACTTGTTCTCTAGAGAAATGATATTTTATATCTATGTGTTTGGACCTTTTATGACTTGTTGGATTATTAGCTATGCTAATACATCCGTTATTATCTTCATATAAAATAATGGGCTTATTAATTTTAAGTTTATGCTTTCTGCCAGAGACTTAAGCCATAATGCTTCTTTAACAGCTTCATATAAAGCCATATATTCGATTCAGTAGACGAGACCGCTACTGATGTTTGTCTCTTTGTACACCATGTAATTGTATTTTGATCAAATAATTTAAACACATATCCAGTAGTGCTTTTCCTATCATTACAATCGTGGCCACCCCAATCTGAGTCGACATATCCACTTAGGATGTTATTGTAATTATTTCTTGTATATGTTAACTTCAAATCAATTGTGCCTTTGATATATCTTAAAACTCGCTTTAAGCATAACCACAATTCTTTATTGTTCTTATTTGTGTACCGACTTAAAATATTTACGCATGTACTTAAGTCCGGACGCGTACAAAGCATAATGTACATTAAACAACCGATCAGGTGACGGCATGGTGCGTCACACTTCTTATCAGCGTTAAGAGCTTCATAGTTTAATTTAAGCTCCATCGGTGTGTTTATAGGATTGCAATCACTCATATTAAATTTATTCAAAACGGTTTTAATGTAAGCACTTTGGTCTAAAGTAATTTTATCATGGTGTCTCTCTATTTTAATGCCCAAAATAATTTGATATCGTGTAAGTCGGTCATTTCGAATTTAGTCATTAAATATGCTTTGAAATTATTCATTGTTTGCAAATCTGCACATGCTATAACTAAATCATCGACGTACAAGATTACGTAAATATTTTTAGAAATGTCTCCTTTACCTTTCATATATATACACCTATCTACTGGGGAGTTCTGAAAACCTATTTCTTTGAGACATTGTTCAAATGTTTCGTACCAACATCTAGCTGATTGTTTTAAGCCATAAAGAGCTTTGTTTAATTTGCATACGTAATTATCTTTACATTTTACACCTTCAGGAACTTTCATGTAGATTTCTTCCTTTAGTGTACCATTTAGAAATGCTGTTTTACATCCATATGATGAATCAGTAAATTATATTGATTTGCGTAGCTAATTAAGAATCTAAAGCTTGCTATTCTAGCAACTGGTGCAAATGTTTCATTATAATCACTAAGATATTCTTGACTGAAACCTCTAGCGACAAGACGTGCCTTATATCTTGAAGGTTGACCTGAAACGTCATTTTAATAGTGAATATCCATTTACAGTCTACAATATTTTTATTTAATGGTTTTGGTACTAATGTCCATGTATTATTTTTCTTAAGAGAATTGAGTTCTTCTCTGACTGCTTTTTCCCACTGATTCCTATCGTTCAGAGATTTAATTTCATTTAATGATTTTGGTATATTACTTGTGATGGATAACGCACTATAGACATCATAGTCATTTTCATTATATGATTTACGCGAACATGTTTTCAGTCTTTCACTTCTTCGTAAATTTAAAAATTCATCAGGTTTATCCTGATTTTTGTGTTTCAAACTACTCTCAGATTCATTTTCAGGTTCATTCGGTATTTCATGACTACCGATTTTTCGAATTTTACTTGTACTGCATTCATCAGATTGAGAGCTATCTGATTTAGGGCCAGAACTATGAGACTTATAAGACACTGATTTTGTTACGGAGTCATTATCAGTTTCGTCTTGGGAATATGTATTATTACTCCGTTCAGGTCGTAATGAAGGCCTAGATTCGATAAAATTAGTCTCATCAATTACAACGTCCCTTACAGTTTCATATTTTTCGAATTCTGTATTCCAAACTTTATAACCATTGGGTTCATAACCTACCAGTATTCCTTTCCACGACCTATTGTCAAATTTGTTTTACTGGTTTTATTATGAACATATACAGTTGAACCGAAAACTCTGAGATTTTTAACGCTTGGTTTCCTATCATGCCACATCTCGTATGGTGTCTTTGATTGACTTAAAGCTTTCGTAGGCGTAATATTTATTAAATAAACTGCAGTTAAAACTGCATTTCCCCAAAACGTTTTGATGCTTTAGTGCCATTTAACATAGCACGAGCTTTTTCTGTTATTGTGCGAACCATACGTTCTGCAACACCATTTAACTGTGGGGTCCTAGGAACTGTTAAATGATAGCTTATGCCTCTTTCTCTACAGTAGTTTTTCATTTCGGTGGATAAGTATTCACCACCGTTATCACTATAAAGATTTACTACTTTGAAATTGAATTTAGCCTCACTTTTAGCGACATAGTCTTTAAAAGCTGTAAACACTTCTGATTTGTAAGTTAACATATACACCACACAATAATGTGTGTATTCATCAACAAATAAAACAAAATAATTTCTGTTATCTATTGTTGGAGGTGTTATAGGACCACAAACATCTGAATGCACAATAAACAGAGGGCGTTTAATGTAACTTTTGTCTTTAACTTTATTAAAAGGCAGGCGAGTCTGCTTCCCATTTATGCATGCTTCACACAACTTATCATTTGGAGTTACGGTATTTATTTCATCTAAGTCATCAATCATATTATGACATTTTAACTGCAGGAATTTAGTTTTACTTATATGTCCTAGGCGTTGATGCCATAATTCATATTTATTTTCATTAACATAACATGCTTGGGAAGCGGATTCCCCTTTATTACTGGTATTTTAAACTCTAGAACTATAAGATTATTCAATGTCTTACCTTTCATGATGATTTTACCTTCCTTTGTAATTTGTGTGCCTTTGTCATCAAATATTATGGTGAATCCTGCTTGCTGCATCTTTGATACCGATATTAAATTATATGGTACTTCGGCACAGAACAATACATTTGTAAGTATTCCTTGCACTCCTGTTTGACTGATAAGATTTATGTTTCCCCTTTTAGTTGCTGAAATAAATGTATTGTTTTTAGCTACTGAAATTTTTAAAGGAGGATTTAAACATTCAAACGATGTGAAGAGATCATCTCTATTTGTGATGTGATCAGACGCTCCTGAATCTAATAGGAATTTAATTGTCGAGTGGTCTTTTCATAATGGTATGCGCTTGTCATGAACGCAAATCCTGAAAAAGAAGAATTCGAGGTCGTTCCCTCTTGCAAGGCAATAGTTTGGACTTGTCTTGTCCTTTCTGGGGCATTGTTTTGTATATTTGTCTGTCTTTTGAAATAGAAACAATCCTGTTTCTTGTGTCCTTTGCGTCCACAGTAATGACATTTCACAAATTTTTGTTTGTTTGTTTTCTTGAATGTTGTATTCTTCAAATAGTTTTGTTTTGTGCGATTGTATCTGTTTTATTATATTTTTCTTCAACATGGAGTATCTTTAAACTGGTATCACGACTCTCGTTTTTAATTTTACTTCGTGATCTAATAGTCTAGTTTTACAAAACCGAGAGTGATATTTTCTTCAGATAGTGTCTCAATTGCAGTGATAACGCCATCATATGTATTCGGAGAGTAAGTAATAAATGAGCTACTTTGTCCGTTTCCTCTAATTTAGCTCCAGCAGCTGATAATTCTGTCAGCAGATCGTCAAATGTTGAGAAGTGTTTGATCAAGGGTATATCGGCTTTTAATTTTAATCCCAATAATTGTTTTCTCAGCGCTAATTGAGTTGCTACACTTTTCCTTTCATAGATCGCGTCAAAATGTTTAAAACTGCTTGAGCAGTCCCATTTTCATTAATATAATTAAGATATGAGTCCGCCAAATATTCGACTATAATACTTTTGGCTGCCTTATTATTCTTTTCCCACTCAGCGGATCGCGTTCCAGGAATTTCTTCGTCAATAACACTGAGCAAGTTTAACTCTGAAAGCAGTGTACGAATTCTAAATTTCCATACACTGTACTTTTCTCCATTAAAAGGCTTAATGTTTCTTTTCACTTTTTCCATTGTCACAACTTTATTTTTATTTACAACTATGCACTTTACTGTCACTACGCACTACTGAATGTTCTCACTACTAAAAGTCCTTTTTCGCACTGGGCCCATAACCTATAGGAGGTATGGGATTAAAAGAAATAATATACTAATTTGATATTGAAATATTTATTCTATACTTTAAATGGTACTTGGAAGCAATACGTCCGTCTAACAAGATCCCGTGACGCAGTGTGTGTAGAGTTAAATAAACAGTAGATTGTTCAGATAGAACAAAGAACAATGTTATCGAAAGTTAGGGGTATTAGTTTTTGCTTTATATAATCCAACAATTAAGGCAATCATTAAGTAAGTCGTTGCCTACTATGAAAACTAATCAATATAAAAAAAAACTTTTAAAGGATCCTCAAAGGAGATGGCCAAAAAAACACCCAGAGTCGACAGGAACTTCATATGTATGGTTGGATTCAGTATAATTTGTGGATTTTTAAAAGTATTTCAAACCATCTAAAAACCATGGGGTTCTCTTTTTACAACGTTTTTTCGATCAAGATTTTAGTTCACAAAAAAGTTTACTTTTGCTGTTTGATGTTCATTAGAAGTTGAATGCAGACTCGTGATTGGACCGTTTTGAATCGCTAAGTCATTTGTTATATTTGACAATGTGACATGGCGCGATTTTCAAAGACAATTTCTGAAAAAACGTTTCATAGCCAGTTGTAAAGGTTGCATATAACTGCGAAACCTCTCCAAGTAGGTAAGGTCGTTGCTTAATCGTATCTGGAGTGGTTAAATACAAGACCTTTTAATCACCAAGCCAACTCTGAAACTATGGAGTTATTACTATTGGCTTGTAAATTATTATTTTACTTTGCTTTTTTATGTTCCTTGATGTTAATAATCTTTAAAATAAACATAAATTCAACATAACCTATTTTAACGATATTATGAAATAGCTCCTATACCCCATGGATTTCAGGCTGGATTTTTTGGCACCATCAAAGGTCTATCATAAGGAACCTATTGGTAACCATTTCATTGCTGTCGATTCTGGTTTTTTTTTTCTATGAAAATTTGGCCATCTCCTTTTCTTCACTTTGGAGTGTACGCTCTGGTGGTTTTCTACCACTGCTGCTGCGCTTCAAGTTGGGTTCTAATTAGATAATTTCAAGATGACACAATCTGTACAAGTTTGCTAATTCATATGTACAATTCTAATTGCATTGAGAACTTTTGGGCCTATCACCACAACAGAGTATCAAGCTTTCATTGTCCTTCTACCTGTGCTTGGCTCGCGTGTTTCCCTCCGTTTTCAGGCATTTCCGTCAATTTACAATCGCATCCATTACAATATGACATGACACGGTCGATTGGAGTTCGACGTACGATATAATGTAATAGCAATGCATTTTACATTTGCATTTAGATAGAAAACAGGATTCGATATCTGTGGCGTTTGAATGAAATGTTTTAAATCACGATATACATATTTGTGTGTAAAATGACATGATACTGAAATGCTTTTGGAAAACAATGAAAAGTTGAACGTTGTTGGTATCTGAGAAAAACAGCTACACGATGCAAAGAAGAGGGGATTATTTTCTTGCGATATACCTATTCCTGTCCTATCTATTTGACAAGAGGTCTAACCCCTTCAGTGGAACAATAAAAAGGCTAAATATGATGACGTCTGTGCACCTTCCTTATTTACAGAGTTGTGACCGATCATGAGTGTCATTATCCTGTGGAGAACTTTATTCTTGGTTGATTGGTGGCTAGGTGGGTGTCAGTCTATCAGGCCTACTCCAACTTATTGTCAAAACTCCGGCGATAACTCCTTCTGCTACAACTCGTGAATACATAATGAAACGTTTTATAAGCTTACCTATACCTATTTGGATTGTTCTTAAGCAGATTTTGACGTAATTTTAGTGTATTTTCTTTAATACGATAATGCCCTAACACTTCTAAAGCTTGTTACTCTTTCGAAAACATTATAAATTGATTCAGAGTTATTCATATTCCATTTGTTTTTTGTTCAATAAAATTTACGAGTCAGAGCAGGTACTTGTTCACCTAACAATGTGTGTACCTTGATTCATATCCACAAGTGAAATGCATTTCGCTATTTATGGCTCCGTAATAACGGGTTGAGAGCACTTACTACTTATCAGATCGTTATATTCAGTTTATTGCTACCGTTCAATGATTTTATGCTGCAGGCCTATCATTTGGTGTTCATCTAATTTACGACTCTTGAGAAACTTACAAAGTATTAAACTACATCAATAACAATTTTGTATTCTGTTACCCAGACAGACGACATAAATATAATGCGCAAAAGTTGCCTCTACTATTTTAAACAGTGCAATAAAAAAACTAAAAATAAAAAAATATACCTTTGTAAGTAGGACGGGGAGGCGACTAATGCAATAAATTAAATCGACCTCAAAATTTTGTAACAAATCGTCGCGTGTGTCCTATGACGTCACCGACGCGTGGACACCGCCAATGGGGTTATTGACATGTCAAACTATTTCCGTGGCGCCAAAATAAAAGCGCGCGAATCCACGGAGGCGGCGACCATCGGCGACAATATCGCGCACAGGCGACGCTACCATACGTCCACAATTACGATAAACAGATGAAAACAATAAATTGAAGCGTCGGCTTGTGGCCTGGGACGGTCTCGAGTTACGTTTTGAGCAAAGGAACGTCTAAAATTACCCCGCACGCACACACGTACCGTGCTGCCAGTCGGTACACACCAACACAGCAGCGCCGCCTATATCTATTATCAAAACATCCAGCGACTCTGGTTACAGCGATCCGAGCGCGCTTCGGATATCGCGTTACACACTTTAATGGCTGGAAAAGGCCTCGAAAACGTGATATTACACGCGTTTTATTGTGTATCGCAAAATGTAATTAATATCGAAATATAACACCGAATAATTTATTCAGCGTAACCCCGGCTCTCGAACCTTTGTGGAGGTCCCCTCGTAGATCAAGATGAATAAATATCGAATTTAAAAATACGATTCGGTCGTCTCCTATTACGAGACCGGCTGAAACAGGCCGCTTGCCAATAAGACGAAACCGTAACACGATGATGGTTTTCCAACGGAAACCCACGTCAATGTCGGCAAAAATATTTTGTAACTGGACCTTACCTTGATTTCTTCTTCATTTTCTTTTTTCACTTGCGCCCTTGGTGGAGAAGTGGGATTGGCGGGTGTTTTATTGTCCATCTTAGATATACAAAGTCACTATGCTTAATATTAAATGATAATAACACGAGAAAATATTTACAGGTATTTTCAAAAGTTTTTCTTGTCCAACTTTAGCGTTCGCGTAAACATTATTTGGTGCGCGTAGCGGCGTGAGGGTAACGATACGTGCGCTTCGCGCGGCATTCGCAGCGCGACTGAAGTGGGCCGTGATTGGTCGGTATGGAGAGCGCCGTGAAAAAAGCTCGTTTTCCCGCGAACTGCCGGACCTAGGGCGGAGCTTACGGACATACGCATGGGCGGTTAACTTTGGTCCACTTTCAAGCTACATGTAAAGCTACCCCTCTCTTGTGTTAATTATATTGTTATGTTCCGTAATAAACATGGCTTTGATGGAGAAATTCCGCGAAGAGATTAGCAATTATATTATCTTTGAAATTATAAGTCTAGAAAATTAATTGCCCACAGAATGGCTCTCTGAAGATTTGTTTTTTTTTTCAAAACATTATTTTATTTTGTGTAGCGAAATAACAATCGGTTCTTAAAATTCCTCTAAGAACCTATTGTTAAGATTTTATTTGAGTTTGAATAAATATCACATACCTAAATGTATCTATTTAATAAACTATACTTAAGGCACCTAAAACTTAGGATACCTACTTGCATCATAGATGGCCGTGTAAAATCTCGCTTCATGACATCTGGTATGATTAGACCGTCTCGTGTTCGATTCTCAGGCAAGCAAAACACGCCTGCCGGGACTGCGGGATTGTTCCAAAGGGTTACAGCGGCACTGGTACCTACATAAAGAGCTCAAGAAGGAACATTTCATCCTCCGAGTATTTTTCCCAACTATTGTGGGGTCGGCTTCCAGTCTAACCGGATGTAGCTGAGTAACAGCGCTTTACAAGCAAGCTCAAGAAGGAATATGGCGGCCGGCGGGTTTTCAGGGGAGTCAGAAAGAGTGAAAGAGTCTGACAAAAAAAGAAAGATAACACCGTAATTTAATGAAAGATTAAAAGCAAACTATAACTCGGATAAGGATTGTCTACAACTTGGGTTTCTGTGTGCCAGAAAAGTTAAAGCTGCTTTTTAAACCTTTTCAGTAATGCTTGTTGAACGGAACTAGCATTCCATCTTACTGGTTTGACTTATGCAAAGAGACAAAAAAATTATATTGCTTTTTAGACTTCTTAGCCCTGCTCTGCCCGTTTCATCTGGCCATCATCATTCCACTGGACATCATATCAATCCGCATTGGCTTCATACCATATTTAAGCTTTCTCGCTAAATAGTGGAGTAGATAACTTAGTTAACTACCTACTCATGTGGTATTGCTGTAAGTCATAATTTAATCCTTTAACTACAAGTTGCGTCTGTACACAACTACAAAAGTTTTGTTTGCTTTGATTTACAAGCATCCTCCGCAGTGGATTTAACTAGTGCAACTAGCCAATGTTCAATGAATTAATTCTATTATACCTTCCTACGTCCTGCGATTATTCTGTAAGAATCAAAGTAAATAATTTTTAACCAGATTACCTATTCAAGATTTAAGGTACCTACCGTTCTACCTAAGTATTAGCAGCTACCCACCTAACATGTATGTTTTAAACATGTATGTGATGTATGTATGTACCTTCTTAAGATACCCTTATGTCAATACCTAGTTCCTCGTTGGTCTAGCTGTCGCAAGTGCGGCTGCTGAGCACGAGGTCTCGGGTTCGATTCCCGAGTCGGGCCGAAATCGCTTTGTGGGTTTTAGAAGACAAAGCAGCCCGGAGCCTGGAAGCTGGTGATTGATACACCCGTGCATCGGAGAGCACGTAAATGTCGGTCCTGCGCCTGATCTCTCTCCGGTCGTGTCGGATTACCGTCCCATCGGACTATGAGAGTTAAGGAATAGTGAGTGCACCTGTGTCTGCGCAAATACTCGTGCACTATAATGTGTCCTGCGTAGTTGGCTAGTCTCCTTACATGAGAACAGCCGCCGTAGCCGATAATCGGTTAGGGAGGACATCAGTTCCATACTCCCTGCCTCTTAATTTTTCTTCGGAAATTAGAAACCACACAAATATGCTACGACCAAAATATTTAATAGCAGGCTAGGTACTAGTCTCAATTAGCACTCTTTCAATAATTATTATAATTTGGAAAACCGCTATTTGTGCAATGGCCGGCAGCGGCCGTAAGAGCGCGGCGCCGCGCGGCCCGCCGCGCTCGCGCTCAATCACTTGCATTTACAGCCGCTGCTCTTTCAGTGGGGATTGACCCTAACCTGGGACACCGTACGTCGTGCAAGCTTGCACTACCTAAGTAGATCTTTCTGACGGGGGCCGACTGGAAACTGGAAGGTACTGATTTGTGAAAAACCCCGATCAAGTCAAGTTCCTCCTAAGAACCTTTTCCAGGGCAGTAGCACTATGGTTAAGTGATAGATAACTCACTCACCTCACGGACTTTGAACGTTTTATTTACGCGTAGCAAAGTAACAAAATGAATTGTCATCAAGACACAACGGACGTGGTATTAGTAGACTTGATGTAGTTTCAGCTGTGAGAGGGAATAATTTGGGCAGCAGTGAATAACTTACTTATTCAATCAAAAAGGCACACCAATAATTTTAGGAAAATCTTTTTTTTCCGTGTAGCAGTAACAAATAAAAATGGCTTGAAAAGTTCGAATTTCTAGTAACATATTTCAAATGACTAGAATTTGTACCTATATTTTCAACTTATATTTGTCCCTTAACTTGGGGAAATAAATTAAAATTTTTGGAGAAACAAACATTGGCACTGGCAACCCCCTTTATGTCACTGTCAAAAACAGCTGATCTTGCTTTTGAGATTATGTTATTTAATGCAATGTCGAACGTTCTAAAAATAAGTTAACGATGAATAAAATATAATAAAACAAACTACTGCGTAAATAATCATCTTATTAATCAATACTGGCGAAGAATGTCTTCCAAGTTACCGAAAGCTACCTTGAGCTTGAAGCAGGTTAGTCAGAAATTGAGAATATTCGTTATCTTGGCAGCCAAATTACTAATACTGCTGTTTATAAACTTCTTCTGAACATAATTATACCTAACCTTTTTTAAAAACGTGATTTTCTATCGGCAGCGACTAAAATACTTGCCTATCAAAAATTCGTCGCAGATGATGACACACAAACAATTGTTTTGGTAATATTGTTTCTTATTTCTTCCAGTTCATGCTGCGTCAAGAAGTGATAAAACTATACAGAGAAGTCTTTCGAACCCTTAAATTAGTTCAAGACGAAAGGACGAAGGCTGACCTCAGAGACTGGGCCCGAGCAGATTTCAGAAATAATATGCACCATACAGACGAAATAGCCATAAAAGCTATGTTGCAGCATGGAAAGAAATCCTTGAATGACTTGAAAAAATCATTGGCTTTAAGTAAAAGTTGAAACATGTAGAATATTAGTCACTGTTGAATATTTTTAAGTTTCGTGATCTAGATTTATTTAATAGTTAGACAAAAAAAAGTGCAAATAAAATATTTTGTCTCTGGACCTTAAACATATAAAAACAAAATACCTATCTACCTACCTGTAAATTATCTAATTGCACATCAATAAAATAATAAAAACGGCTCACTGTATAAAACTTTTATTAAGTTTTTACATACATGTTTAAAACTAAATCATGTTGTTCAAATTAATGTAAGTAAATAATAAAAATTATGATTACACTAAAGCTTAGTTTATAATATAGCTATTTACAAAAGAAAGTTGATACAATATACATACATATACAGCTGAGTGCATATAATTTAGAATGTGTTTGTTCCATCCCAAGTCATGCATAAGTACACAACCATAGCCCTTTTCCCTTAAACATTAAAGTTAAGGGTTTTCTTTTTTTATTATTCTAGGAATAAATAACTTTCACACAAGTATACTAGGTATAAATATTTTAAATGCAGTCTAGATATTGTGTTAACATATAAGTCTTGGATGCTCAGCACTACAGTTTACAAAGAGATGGGCAAAACTGATTTTGAAATAATCCATTTACAATGTTATATCAGCATAAAGCTTGAAGTGTGTGATGTTGAGATCATTTGCCTATCTCTGCTCTGCTATGCAACTACAGTGTCTATATAATTTTATAATGCATTAAATCCTTCTTGTGTACTTAAAACATACACAGGAAGTATCAGACTTTATATTGCCAAAGCACTTGTTGCCTTTGAAATAAATAAGTAACAACCTATGGATCTGAATAAATAGCTTGATAGAATAAATAAATTAAAATAGGCCCTGTGACCCCAGTGCCAACAACTATAGTAAACACTGTAAAAAATGTCACAAAATCACCATTTTTGTTCAAAAACTTTGCTAGAATCTGAATCAAACTCCTTGTTATGTGATGGCCGTCCATACCATAACATGGAATGACATTTATAAACCCAATCCCCATCGAAAATATAAATATGTATCTCAACAGTTTTTCAAACTGAGCTGGTGAGAAAAATGAGAATACTGCCAGTCTTGGAAAATACTGGTCAATGAAAACAGTTTTATGTAAATCATATGGCAACCCTAAATATAGAACAGCATGTTTATCCTTTCTCTCAATGACTATCAAGTGAGTATGGTTGTTTAGTGAAGGCTTCAAACAATGCATGCCTCTAGGACACGAATACCCACCAGGTTCTGTGCACTTTATGAACTTTTCTTTAACCATATCTCTTGGTTTTAAGCAGGAGTATTGACCTGGCAACACTGAGTCTGCTACTACTTTAGGTTCCATGTACTCAAAGCAGAAGCTGTACAAATCATCTTTCCGACAACACTCAACAACATCATTCTCTTTTATAGTTTCCATCATGATTTCATCATTTTGGGCCACAAACTCTGCGCTGGTGCATATTCCAAACCGGTCATGTGCCATATGAAGGCAATATGTCCAATCTCCAGCAGTTTTGATTTCACAATTAGTAATCGCTGTTACTATGTCACCTTGATCTAGACCCCTAATATCTTTTAGTGGGGAGTCATCAGTAAATCCAGTAATTCTAACACCAATGCCTGTCTCATAAGCTATGTTGAACAAAATTGGTGCTGAAAAGAATAATAGTAAGGCAACAAATGCTGTGACAATGTTATGCCAGATTCCTGCACAGTATATCCTCAACCTCTTTGTAATAGCTAAGCTGTTTAGATGATCAGAATTCATTTGTACAAATGCTATTGGTATAATAGTGAACACATAGACACCAACAGATATGAGTTGTACATCTTCTTGAGCTGCAGCCAAAGCATGGCCCAGTTCATGGAACACAGTGCTGAACCCTATAGCTAAGAAGTACACCCAGAAGTCTGACGCCGGAATATTTACACCAGGTAACATGGCCTTCACTTCAGGCACATTGCTGATTTGAATAGTCTCATAGAAGTGATCGAAAATGAATGTGAGTAGAGTCCACAGTGCAAAGGGTAAGAATATCCAGATGGTGATTATGTAGCCGCAAGTGTACCATTTCTGAAGCACTCTTGTTAAGTTCTTACTCCATCTATAAAGAAACCTGTTGAAAGCAGTTGTTGTCCATGTGAAATTGAGTATTCCTATCTTTAGTCCGGTTCCTTCCAGGAAAGCATAGTACGGGTAGTGCATACAACTCTGAAATAAACAACGTTTCCATCAATACTTAAACACATTAACTTGAAGTACCTATTTCATAACCACTGCAGCATAATACCTTGAAAAACGAGTCAAAAAACCATATCACGACGTAAAATGTTATCACAAATGAGCAGAGCACTGTGAAAGACATCACTGTAACTTATCTATAGCTATTCAGTGATAAATAAAGGTAACATTTTACATGATTTTCATGTAAGCAAAAGCCGGCACTCACATTGAAATCGGAAAATAATATTGGGAAATCGATTGCGTCAAAATACAGATACAATAAACGTCAAATACACGTATGTTTCAAGACTGAGTACTAAGCTTTTTGCATTTTCGCACGACAGATAGGCTGAATAGTTGTATTTCTGTAGTCAGAAACGATAAGGAAACAGTTTGACATTGACAGCTATTATAGATTCGTCGATCGTGCAGCAGTGTGTGTGTTGATCGAAAATAATCGAAATAAAACAATATTGTGACAATTTATAAAACATTTTAACATGTGAGTGATGAGTTGTACGGAAAATGAAAGTGGACCTTTTGTCGTGTTCTTCTTACCAGCGGTCGTTGGCTGCCTGACGATACTTCTGGCTAGACGCTGGGCAAACTCGCAAGTTAGCAATACCTCGTCTACAGCCGTCTCTAGACGGCGAAAAATCATTAAAGACCCGCTTATCAAGCGGCCCTTGCCGCCCATAGCCTGTAAAATGATGCCGCCCGGATCTAAAAAGGCTTCTGGTGTGAACAAGAAGGTAAATAGTAACTGCCTGTACTGTAAGGTCTTTTTGGATTGTATGGTCATTTTAAGAAGTATTCATCACTAGTACTAGTATTTTAGTGCTGTACAAGAAAACCTCTCCATTTTGCATAATTTACAACAATAAAAAATACAAAAACAATAACCATTATTGATGCAAAAATACTTTGAATTCCTTGTTTGTTTTTAAACATGCATAAACACACACATGTAGATCCAGTTAAAAGTAATACCAACATTACTTTCCCAGGGAGCACTCCCAGTACCAGATGAAGAAATGAATGGAGGTGGTAAGCGTATAGGTCGTCCAGCACGCACCCCGCCTACCACTGCTCCTACCGTGAATCTTCCAGATGTGAAGTTAGCTGAAGGGCCGGTAGCCCCCAAACATATTCCCTTCCCCTACATCCCTCAGGATGGGACCCTTCTGTTTGAAGCCATGACTTTTGTCTTCACTCTGGTTGCTACTGGCCTTCAGTTCCTGAATTTGTACAGGACTGCTTGGTGGTTACCTCATTCTTATACTAATCAGGCTATGGTAAGTTTCTTAAAATTTTAAACTTTAGTTTAATGTTATTGATAATAATCTCAGGAATTGCTGGGCAACCTCCAGTAATTTTTTGTAACAACAGGAAGCTGTTATCAATTATTTTAAGTAATATTGGAGGAAAAGTATTTAGTCTATTTTCCTCCTTAATTATATTACTGTGGAATTTATGCTAGTAAGAATATAATTTATTAGCAAGTAGTCAGGTTTATGTCACTGAAAAATAAATAACAAAAAGTTTTCATTTAATTGAGGTTTATTTTTCATCATTGACAAATAACTAGCTACTTTCAGTATGCTTAATTATTTACACAACTTATAATAATTGTGACCAGCAGTTAAAGGAAAGCTATTCAATCAGGTGTATTTATCAGGTTTATATTGGTTACAGATTTTATTCTACAAATAGTTGACATATCTAAGAAATCCTTGGTTTCTTTGTTTGTTTAGCACTTGTGACAAATAATAACTTTTATGTGTCATTGATTGATTATATAAATAACTGAAATATTAGGTCTATATTGTGTTGTGATAAAATCTACAAGGTCAAAAAATATAGGATATAGGCTGATATAGTCTAATATACAAACATCAATTTCTAACTCCATTTTGAGAATACATTTTGATGATTAACCTCTTGAATGCCACTAATTAGAGAACAGTAGAAAATCAATTATGTCTCGTGTAGATCTGCGTATCGACATACAATTAAGGAGTTAAAGATTAAAGTGAATTGCCTATTTGCAGATGAAATTATCTGTCTGTTTAAAGCCAAGTTTTCCCTGGTTTTGAACTATTAAATTTTTGTTGTTATTTCCAGAATTTCTACTTGATAGATCCTCACTTGGTGGCATTTATAGTGACGATAATATCCCGGAAACTACTGCTCAGTATCTGCCTAGCCATCCTGAGATTTGTAATCGCGCCTAAACTGATACCTCATGCTACTATTGCTGCCAGGTAAGAACATGTTGATACTCATTCTACAATAGCACTCTATATTGAAAGAAAAAATACTATAATATTAAATAAATAAATAAATTTAATAAAATATGATCATAAAATGCAAACTAATTATTTTTGACCTTGCTAGTACTATGAATATGAAAGTTTGTAAGGATGGTTATACCTACAAACACATGTGGGTATGTATGTGTCTTACTCTTTCAAGTAAAAACTACAGCATGAATTTTGAGGAAACTTGGCATAGCTTATTGCAAGCAATAGCCTTGCCTGCCAACCTACCTTCTGTGTTCTCACTGTGAAGAAACAGTAAAGGAAAAATTATTTAATTGTTGACTGGGTAAATGATCCAAAATATAGAGGTAGTAATCTTGTTAATTTGTTTTCAGGATGTTTATACTGGGTGTGGTGCTCGGAGCTTTATCTTGGTGCACCTACTTTATCATGCTCAAGTATCCCATGGTGAAAATATTCTACCTGTGCTATCCGTAAGTGAAATAAAGAATATTTTGAATGTGGCGAAATTAGTTTCTAATACCGTAATACTGAAACGTTAATTAACTTTAATTCTTACATAAAAGAAAATGAAGAATGACTGAGAAACGAGACAGAAATTGAATGACGTGGGACTTTCCATTATTTAGCATACCTGTTATTCAGGGAAAAATTGAGGATAAAGTTAAGGAAATAAAGCAATGAAAGTGTAATATAACATACTAGCTTCTGCCAGCGGTTTCACCCGCATCCCGTGGAAACCTCTGCACGAACCCGGATAGCCTATAGCCTTCCTCGATAAATGGGCTATCTAACACTGAAATAATTTTTCAAATCGGACCAGTAGTTCCTGAGATTAGCGGGTTCAAACAAACAAACAAACTCTTCAGCTTTATAATATTAGTATAGATACATTTAGGGTGGGTTGAACTATCTAACGATAACTACGTATAACCAAACTATGAAACCGCCGAGTGACCAAATCGGCGATCTGTTCAGATGACAGCATCCTCAGCAAAATTGAATTAAAATGAATGTTTTTCATATCCCCAGAGCTGTAATCTACTTCCTCCTGTTCGGTCTACAATCGAGTCCGTTCTTAGAGCTAAACAACGCAGACCCGCCACTCCACTGTTGCACTCACGACGCGGCACAAATACGCACAGAGGTGGAAGCGTTGAGACAAGACTTCAATGTGAGGATGAAGAAGATCATTTTCAACTCTGTGGTTGGGGCTTACTATTCGAGTTTTATACCGTGCTGTTTTGCACAGGTGAGGAATTTACTGTTTAGATAATTTTGATTTACTGTGATGAAAATAGCTCTTCAGAAGATACATTTTTAGCAATGTTGCTAGATTGTACTTTGTTCACCCAAGAGATCTTAAACTTTTTTATTATCTGTTGACCTTCATATTTTGACCTTGACCTTCATATTATTCGTACCTTAGTTTTTGCTTCCACGATTCCGCCGTGCTACCCTCTAGGCCTCGTACGATTTTGCCGTCCCACATATCTGCCTTCCAAAAAATTGATCTTATTAATTTATCTTCCGTAGTCGTACCTATACTACGAAGTATATGCGGCGTCGCAGCAGACGGCGTTCGTGTGGGCGGGTCTGTTCGCGCGCTACGTGAGCCAGCTCGTGTCCGCGCACTACTGCGACGTGCCGCACCGCGCCGCCGCGCATCTCGGCCGCTGGCGACCCGACAACAACTTCACAGGTATGCTACGCAGCTACGAGAAACAATTGCGCAAATATCGTAGTCACAAACTACTCGGCTACGGGAAACAATTGGGCAAATATCGTAGTCACGGAACTTCTACGCTGCTACGAGAAACAATTGTGCAAATATCGTAGTCACGTACTACGCTGCTACGAGAAACAATTGCACAGGTATCGTAGTCACGTACTAGGCTGCTACGCAAAACAATTGCGCAGGTATCGTAGTCACGTACCTACTACGCTGCTACGAGAAACAATTGTACAGGTATCGTAGTCACGTACTACGCGGCTACGAGAAACAATTGCACAGGTATCGTAGTCGCATACTACCCGGCTACGCGAAACAATTGCTCAGGAATCCTAGTCATATACTGCGATACCTGTGACAGAAACACATGTCGCGTAGTGATGTTTCTAGTGTGTGTAAGTACATAGAGTATCTAATACCTTATTATAACTTGTATTACAGAAAGCAATGAAGTACCGACGTGGTGTGCAGACCGCATGTTCTCCCGCGGCGCCCGCGTGTCACTGGACGGTCGCTACTATATCGCCGTCACGCCGACAGTCGCCGCAGACCCGGCTAATGTTGTGCATGGCCGGTTTCATGTATGTATTAGTATTTTTATAATTGAACTAATATTATAAAGCTGAAGAGTTTGTTTGTTTGTTTGAACGCGCTAATCTCAGGAACTACTGGTCCGATTTGAACAATTCTTTCGGTGTTAGATAGCCTTTTTATCGAGGAAGGCTTTTATCCGGGTTCGTGCAGAGGTTCCCACGGGATGCGGTCGCAACCGCTCGCGCTGGCAGAAGCTAGTAATTGAATATGTATAGTGGTTCTATTGTACAAGCCCTTCGGTGCTTTGGTTTGTGGTTCCTTGTGGTTCCGCTTGCATCGAGAAGGATTTATTTCCCGTAACGGTAATAAATAACTTGTCTTTTCTCAAGCTGAGACTCTATCTCTTTTATGTAATTGGAACGATATTCTACGACTACTTTAATGGCGGGGATGTTGTGAGCTAAAGCATTATAATTATCTAACATTAACTAATTTCCACTTTGTTTTCCACAGACGGTGTTCGCAAACCCCTCGCTCCTGTTATGCGGGACGCTGTGTCTACAACTATCACTAATAGTCCTCCAACTGTGTCTACTCTTCAGTTCGATCCAGTGGCACAACTTCCTAGCAATAGTCATACTTCTCTTCATAAACTACTACACACTATTCAAAATGGTGCGAGATTACCTTGTCGCATGGAAAGTTTATAAAGCCGAAAATATGATACAAGACAAAAACGGCTCGTTACAACCAGTCTCCAATTAAGTTTCTAAGTTTTGTTTATTTATTCCTAAGGTGAATGTTGCCCGCGCACAAAATTCTTTTTCTAAATCTTGGTTCGGCCTTCTTCGCGTGTTGGGTTCGATATTTGAATTTTGTTTTCTTTTTTTTTAACTAGATATGTGGTCGTTTTATTAGATACTTTTTAGTGAAAATTAAAGTAGCCAAAGTAGAATTTAGTCAGTAGATCTGTGTTGTTTTTGTGAGGCAATATTTCCAGATTCTAATCGATTTTCAGATTTTTTACTTCTTAGCATATAAGTCTTCCATACTATAGCCTCTTTAGCTTGATATCTTTTCAATAAACTTTTCTAAGGAATCCAATCTTTTTTTACAATATTATTTCGTATCTTGGAAATTGCCCTGTCAATTATGAACATTCCATAATAAATATCTGAACCCAACACAATGAAGCAAGTTGTGCTAAAACCCTGTAATTTGTTGAATATCGTTGTGTCAATTTGTACTTAATATTTGTGAAGAACTGCGCTCATATATTTGGTTTCTGAACAAAGTAACAACGTTACATAGCATTGAATGTAAAATTATTATAAGACTGATGGCAATTACACCATTGCTTGCAGACCTTTGAACCCTGTCCTAGGTGAGCGATTTGTGTTATAGAATATATAGCTTTGACTATGTATAGCATTGCACGAAATGTCTGGTAACATGGGACAATGTGTAAAGTGCGACGTAACATAATAATGCCAAAATTATCTATTCCAAAACAAGATACGACACAATATGTTACCCTGAACAATTATAAGACAACTGAACTTGCCATAAAGGAAAGTTTTATTTTTAATTTATATTCTTACGACTTTTGTAGACCCCTGAAATCTCTCAGCATTGTCTAGTCAATGGACTTGAATGTAAGTTAATTATCGATAATAAAAACTTGAATGAACAGTGGTGATATATTTTTATTTATTTCAATATTAGTAACAGTTAAATATACCTACCTTATGCAAAGTACAGATTTGGTAAGTTATTGATCACAAAATATAAAAGCCCAGTAATAAAACCACTTGATAACAATTTTAACAAGGTCAATTATCTTAATTGACAGTTTTATAGTCTATCAATATGGTCACATGACAAATGATAAAACTGATACAATCATTTTACGTATAAATACCAATAGTCAATAATATTAAGAGTCAAAGACCAAAGTAATTTACTTTCATAAAAAAAATACATTTCTAGTTTTACAAAACCTCTTTAAAATCTATTACGTAGAAACCCAAGAAGACATCTTATTGCTATCATTGATCTGTACTTTGATTTTCTTCATTTTATCTCTAACAATATCGCAGGCTTGCAATACCTCTTGATCCTTCCGTGATAGAGCATTCAATCTCACTGTATGTCTAAATTCAACAAGTGTGTCTATTAATGAGTTTGATAGTATGCTTTCTTGTGCTGACTCTTGAAGCTTCATGCCAAATCCAGTCAACATACTTGTTATATAGTCAGCTATTAACACAATAGGTACTGGATAATATTCTGAAGTATCAGCTTTAATAACTCTGTTTGCGTCACTCACTAATGACAAGAGATTATTAATACAAGTTGCGGTGTTGAAATCAGATTTCAATGCCTCAATATTAGCCTCCTCGACTTTCTGTAAATCATCCAATATCTTATCTTTGTAATCTCCATTACTCACTGCATTGTTATTGACGTAAATAAATGCATCTTTGAGGAAGAATTTGAATTTGTTTAGAACTTCTTCAGCTGTTTTCATAACTTCTGGACTGTATTCCATTGGATACCGGTAACTGGAAGTTAGGCAAGCCATCCTGAACACATCAGCACTATGCGATTCTAGTAATTCTGGTATTGTTATTGTATTTTTCAAAGATTTGGACATTTTTGTATCTCCTTTCACATGTAGATGGCCAACATGGATCCAGTAGTTGGCCCACTGCCTAGTGTTGTGGTAAGCACATGACTGAGCTTCCTCATTCTCATGATGTGGGAACTGAAGGTCAATGCCTCCTGCATGGAAGTCTATTTGTGACCCAAACACTTTACTGACCATTGCAGAGCATTCAATGTGCCATCCAGGCCTACCCTTTCCCCAAGGCACATCCCATGAAGGTTCATTAGGCTTATAACCTTTCCATAAAGCAAAATCAGTTTTATTTCTTTTTTCTTCATTAGCTGCCTCACCTTCAATTTGAGGTCTTTGTAATTTACCATAAGCAGGATATTTGGTTGTGTCAAAATAAACTGAACCATCCATTGTCACGTAAGCCATATCTTTGTCAATAAGTTGTTGCACGAAACTTGAAATAGAGTTCATATGTTCTGATACTCTGGTAATAATTACAGGTTTCTCAATGTTTAGAGAAGACATATCGAGCCAAAACTCGTGTTCGTATTCTTTAGCGATGTTTTGAAAGTTTGTTTTGGTTTCGAGGGCTTTTTTGATGATTTTGTCATCGATATCGGTTATTCCCATCGCCGTCACAAGTTTTATGTTGAAAAATGATCTAATGATTCGCTGGATGATATCTAGTTTTACGTAGCAGCTGGCGTGGCCTATGTGAGCGGAGTCGTATACTGTCGGTCCACAGGAATACCAGGTAGCGATGTGAGGGTCATTCAGAATCACGGGAACTTTTTGATCTGCGACACAGTTGTAAATGTAAGCTCCAGTGGGATTCCCGTTTGGCATCAACCATTTCGTCTCTTTATACGGTTTCAAACTACACACGTGCGAAAGTTTTCTTGAGATAACGGGGAACACTTTCCTCATGTTTATTAAACTCTAAAGTTCATGGAAAATAGTAACTCCACTGGGGGCAATGGGCACTGAACTCAATCAAACAACACAGCTGATAATGATAACATAACAACCTTATCAATGACAATGAACTGACTGACTGACAGAAACCACAAATTCCCAGAAAAACAAAATGTTCTAGAATATGATAAAAATTATCACAAAACAATGCTCAAGTTTCTGCAACTGATTTTTTTATAAAGCTGCGGTTAAATAATACTGATAAGAAATAGTACTAATAGTACTTCACACAGAAAATCTTGACAAATAATTGAAATCCATGGGGAAATGGAAAAACTTTTTGAGAAATTTACTGTCACTTGACTGCGAATGTCATAAACGCTAAAATGTCATTTGTCATCTTGATTCTCAGCTTGAATTATGTCAACAGGGTATTGATAAACTTGAAAATCAATCTTTTATCAACAAATCAGTGAAATAATTAATAAAAATGGTTACATTTGCACCAGACGAGATCGGCTTAGCCGACAAATCACCATGCGCGGGAATTAGAGCTGATCTCAAACTGTGTTTACTCGCAAGTGATTGTTGCAAAAAGGTTAGTTCCTATCAAAACATTTTTTTACATATTACTCAAAATTTATCCAAAGGTTATATTTAAATTGGATATTAAATAGATGGACGTTTGTCCTTATTAATATGAGGATATTCTTTCATCCTAAGACGACCCACTGACAAACCCATACCTTTACTTAAATTTGAAAAACATTCATGATTGCTTGTAGAATTACTAACTATGAAATATCTATTTACAGGATAGGAAAACACCTAGAGAATGTCTAAAAGATGGAACGATTCCAGACGAATGTATTCAGCTGAGGCAAAGCTTCTTTGAATGTAAAAGATCTCTAGTAAGTTGACTCAGAAATATTTTCAATGTTTAAAACTCTTCAAACTAATCTCAATTCATTATTGTTTGCATTCAAGGTAATTGTCAATTTGAATTACTATGTTTACAATATCATCTTCTTGCTCTATCCCATTTTATTTACTGTGTGCCAGTTCTCTGAGTTTTATCATAATACATCGTATTGATGACCTCGTATTATCTTTTGAGCCATATTTTTTTTGACCACCTTGGCAAATTATTATATAGGATTACAAGGGTTACGCCCCGGCTTGGCACGGGATAACAGTATTTCCCCGAAATTTAGTAGATGTTATTATACTTACATATAAACCTTTCTCTAAAAAACCGCATGAACATCAGTTGCGTATTTTCGAAGATTTAAGAAGCTACTTTGTTTTATACTATGTAATCAAGGCATAGTTCACCATATTATGTGTTCAGAATTCTGGTATACTTGAGTTTTTATTAAACTTTTTTTAATGTCTGTTTTCAGCTGGACAACAGAAGAAGGTTTCGAGGTCACAAAGGTTACTGATGTATGTACCATAGTAGTTATTCTTATATAGAGAGGAATAGTTTGTTTAATTTTATGAATGTATAAAGTATTACATAATAATTTGTTTAATAAAACTTGACTGTTGACTTGGATGTTTTAATGGTTATTTTTAGTAAGACTTGAGGTGTATAAGAATATATTTTTTAAAATTAAATTCAGTATATACCTCCTTTATCAGTAACCTTACTTGTATCTTTTAGACTGATTGAAATATAAACTTTTTCCAAAAAAATAGGTTCCAGTTTTGCCATATTCTGTGACTAGTAGTAATTATGAAGATGGGATTAGGGAAAAATAAACACAACATTTAATTTCAACTTTTATTATAAAAATAATTGAAATTTAATTAAATTCTCTATACATTCTACAGAGCTTAGCCAGCACTCTAGCTTTTCAAGCCAAACATTAATTATTTTAAATTGCTTTTATTACAATAATACAATTGTTTTAAACATAGTTGAATTTAAATAGTTCTTAAAAATAGTGATGCCAATTTTTTATTGGGTTAGGTCACCCTTAACTTTTCAAAATATTTGTGTCTAGGAAATTTATTAATTAATAAGCAAGTAGGGTTTTAGAAGGTATCTGTAAAAAAATAAATAAAATGCCCTTTGATGGAATCATCTGTATGTGTATAATACAATTAGAAACGGTCTTTGCATATCGATTGATATTAGTCCACCCATCTTTTATTTCAAAATGCTTCTACAGAGAGTTTCCAAGGTATTACAAAAATAAGTAAGCATATTTGTAATAATACTATGTAGTTTTAAATAGCAATTTTATTAATTGTTTTTTTATTTATTAATTGCAAAAGTTAGATTTTTGGTACCACACAACCCGAACATGTCAACTCCTTATAATAATCCTATTAATTATTATTTATTTAATTTATTAAGCCTTATAAAATTGCATTAAACACTAACTATAATACTCTAAGATGAGATAACCTACTTCTAACGAATTGGTGTTTTCGAAATTTTTAAACTTTAATTGAATATATTTGCATAGGTAGGATTAAGTTGGCAAAATCTAAAGATAAGTATGTTATTTATTAAAATATAACTTAGTATCTACTAAAGTAAAGAAGTGGTTAATTTAACAGTGTTATTTAAATTCTTTATATGCAAGCTTTGTTTTATTGCTAACTATAAATTGACTAGACTTAGCACCATAGCAAAATAACATCTTGTATCAACTAGAAATAAAAGAAAAATAAATACCTATAATTGGAACATATTCCTTTTACAAAAATATTCAGATTTAAATATTAATTAAAAAAAAAAAACAATGAATATACATCGCGGGTTAAAATTAAATTCGATAAAAACACACTTTAATTCAACTTGCATGCAATAAGTCTATCCCATGCTGTGTTTTTCTCATTCTGAAAAATAAGATTTCTTTAAACATAATTTCATTCAGTTTCTAATGCCTAATTATAATATTATATTAGAAACTAATATTCTTTATTCTAGATATATTAAAAAAGCATAAATTAATTACAATGTATTTATTTGCTAGAACAGTATTTTAATACAATCTTATTGATGCTTCTCAAGCAGATAACTATGCTTATACTCTGTGCTTTTCACCTAATTTAATAATGAATGAATCACAATATCGGGTAGGCTTTTTGGTCTTTTAAATTATTGTAATTATAATAGGTAGGTATCCATAAACATTTAAGATTTGGTAGTATGCACGGCAACAAAAGACCTTCAACAAAATTAAAATTACCAAATACCTGAATAGGTACTAAAATCTAAGTAATTGTCAAGATTACAAAACAATTTTTTTTTCACGTCCGAAAATTGTCTAAACACAGCTTTTGCGTGACCCTTTTTCGTGTCCAGATAATTTTGTAACTTTGGCTAGACTCTTGTTGCTGGCTGTAGGATACATATTTGTCAGCACAGTTGTATGTGAAGTATATAAAATGAAATAGACTCGATTTCGTAAACTAATTAAGCTTTTATGTACTATTATTGACTCTTGAAGTTTATGTATTGTATAGCAGAACATTTTAATTTGCATTTGCATACTTTTGAATCTGCTCACGCCAACGTTACTTGTCATATTTTAAACTAAGCTTAGTCTGTGCATCAAGCTATGATAATAAAAATCTAGTTATTTCGTAAATATTAAGAACAATAAATCTACATATTTTATGACACAAATTGGCCACTCTTCTTTATGTAGGCTATTATTTATTATTTTACCGCAGTAGGTAATGTTATCAAAATGTCAAATATTTCGTTAACGTTCAAATAAAAAATCTAAATCGTTACATAATTTTTTATCAGGATTATAATTATTTATTTCGTGAATTGTAGTAACGAATATTTAGCATTTTTAACATTATTGTGCGTTTCTAAGTAAATTAGCAACAGGTCTATTTATTTAAGGCAAACTATTATTTATTACGTGAGCATCACAATTTCATTATTTCTAATTTAGTAAGAATATGAAACAGTGAAGTACAGTTGGCAATGGCTATTAACATTATCGATTGAACATCTTGCGATATTAATGATATGTATCTCGAGATATGTTAGAAAAATTGAAAAACTCGAAAAATAATTTGTATCTTTAGGCAAAAATAGAAAAGGGAGTAAGTTTTGAGCTGTCGTTAAACTATCCTTAATCTCGGTATCAATCGAACAGTTTAGTACATTATGTAGGTACGCCGTAATTTGGAAGACTTTACACAAATATAACAAAATATTGTCAAGTCATGTACCTACTTAATTAATCATTTACCTAAACGACTGTTTACTTGAAGTGTCTTGTAGTAGATAATATCAAAAGTATAGTGAGAGGTTGAGAAAAATGGCGGCTACAGAAAAGATTCACTCGGTTTTATTAATATTAAAGTTTCTTAAATCTAAATGAAGAACACTTCGGCTCGACTCGCCTGTACCCAGTCAAACGTCCACCATTTAAGATAGTCTTAAATGTAATATTAATAGGTACTTTGGTCCGTTTTGTTCACGTGTGCTGTTTGTGACCAAATTTGACGAGACATCTTTAGATTGACTTTAAATTAGAGATCCAATCATAATTTGGGCAATGAATTTGGAAAGTTTTCAGTTTCTCCTAGTCTGAACACAATAACTTCAAGAATACCTGCTTTTCCGGGTTATAAGCATTGGCATTACGACAAGATCAAAAGTGTGTGTTTTCAATCCCACAGATATTCTGTTTTCTACCATACCAACTTCACTACTAGGATCGTCTTTCCTTCCCTACCCAAACTCATTACCCAACAGAACTAACCTAGGCACCTAACCTATGATGTCTCCAAATTACAATACAACACACTCAAGGCCATCTAAGGCCCAGTCCCTTTACTAGAACGTCTGTATAGGCCTGTAAAGCCCCGTGTATCCACAAAGGCGCGCCCTCAACGCCGTCACCAACATCGCAGCTCCTGATAGATCGTCCATTAGGTTGGCACACTCGCATACTAAGAGGTACATCTTGTCTCCGTGGGCAGCTACAGACTTGTGGAGAGCTATCTTCCTCATGCCCACCGTGTGGGGTAGATGACGGTACAGCATTCGGGCCCCGGTCCAGTACAGCCAGTTCCTCTCGAAGCGCTCGCCATCGTCGCCTTCGAAGACCTGTAAATGAAGAAGGTTTTGGGTGAGTGAGTACAATTACTATTTACGAATAGGAACTGTCGGACTGAATTTATTTTTAAAGATCTTTTGTGTTACGAAAGTTCCATACATTTGAAAGTCGCATTGAAAACACAGAATATTGGAATGAAGTGAATCTTGACTGATCAATGGCCACTATCCAGCTTGTTGCAAGAATTACTAAATCAAATTCCATCAAATATGCCTCACCTTATAAACACTAATGATGAATCCAGTGGTAGGCGTGTGTGACTTCTTGGGTCCACCAGCTAAGTCGTTGAACGGCGGCCTGCAGATCATCGCCACTTCACTATACAAGTCTAACGTATGCGCTGCCGAGTACCTTATGGTTTTCGGGTCAAACTTATTCAGTGACGAACATCTCATGTTATTGTAGAAAAGCAAAGGGTCCGTTTGCGTAGTATTTATCACATAGTAAGATATGAAAGGGAATTCCGCGTTTTTCTCCATATTCGCTAACAACATCCCTCCAACTGCTGTGTTGGCTTGCGCCACCTCGTTCAGCAGTTCTCCAGCCGCTGCTTTCTGTCTGATCAAAGGTTTGGCAAGCGGGGATTCCAATATTGGCTCGATGGGTTCCAGTGGACTCATCAGATGGGCCAATATACAAAGCTTGGGATCAGCTATTTCGAGGATGCTAAGGGAGTTTTGTGCAGTCTTTGTTGTCATTCCTTTTTCTGGCGTTGGAGGCGGAACTGGTAGCTGAAATGAGAAAAATGGAATTATTAACATCGTGCATTAGTGCTTGATCATATGTATGTTAATTAAAATGTAGGTGAGAGCCTACCACCGAACCTACCACTGACTCTGTGAAACTACACATGGAACTATTAATTATTTATGAATCAGAAAAATTGCCCAAAATAACCTGAAAAGATATTCACAGTGACAGCAAGGTCATCAAAATAAAACGTTTTAACTTAGACTGGTTTTAATTAAATGCTAATTTGTAGTAGGCTCGTCTACATGAATTCTTAACTTCGTTGAGACAATAATAAAAATTGTCCACCATTTATCATTGTCTTGCTGGAATATTTTCTCGTCCAGGCATCTTTAATTCTCGGGTCGCTTAAGTGTGGCTATCAACTATGTAAATGGGGGTCGCTGTATCAGCGCTAATTATGATTAATTGTTACTTGTAAACGTTAAAGCAGCAAAATGGTGGAGATTTTTTATTCGCTGTCAATAATAACCGTAAAGTTTAAAAACTACGTTTTAAACACCCAAGGCTCGTTTTTCAAGCCAATTAATTCTGCGCTTTTTTAAAAAATGGTCTGCGGTCTTAATTTTTAAACGGTTTTATTCCTGACAAGAAATACGAGTAGGCTTTTTTTCCCTAAAAATACAATTTTACAATACCTGCAGAAAACAACTCCCGCCTCTGATCAGACCATTCCAAGATTGTTTTGCATGTCTTACGAAACGGCTCTTTTGTGAATTAGACTTAAAACTACAAGAATACCATACTAACCGGCACTCCATCAGGCAAGAACCGATCAAGTGCGTGCGCCGGAATAACAAAGCAGTCTTTCTGTAGCGTTGCAAGCGACACGGGTTCCGTTCTCCGGCGGTCCGTGGTCGTCGGCACCGTGGTAGTGGTCGCCGGGCCCCTGTCCCAGCGCAGCAGGGAGACTGAGGGCTCCCGGGTGACCAGGGGCTGCGGCGGCTCCGGCTCGGGGCCCGTGCCACCGCCCAGTACAGGCCCGCATCGTTCTGTGGACATTAGCATTAAGTATTTCAAAGAGACCTGTCGTAGAATCTTCTGTGAAAGTGATTGTTACGTAGAGTTACTGTTGCCTTGGTGCATATAGGGTTGGGTAGGGGTGCAGAAGGAATAGAGGTAGGTTTTAGTCAGGTGCATGGTTCAAAAAGTTCGAGAAGAACGTCTAAGACATTATAGGACATTTTTTGGATGTCTTGGTAGTTATTTCAGTGTGAGAAGGTATAGGAAGGTACTTATGGGGAGATAGAGAAGGAAGTCGGTCTACATAGTGTAAGAAATGATGGAACTTGGTGTGACTCTTGAAAATGGTTGAGTAAATTGTTGAAATAATGGTTTTGCGCCATATTGCAATTTATTGTTGGTGTTGTTCTGATTAATTTTCTGTCAGCCTTCGAAAGAAGTTTCGGCGTTTCGAGTTCCGAAGCAAAACAGAAAGCTCCTAACTCGTTTAGTTACGAAACTTTTCCGTTTTAAGCATCATTTGTAACATTAAAACAAAAATTAAGTTCGACTCATGAGGAAGCTAAAATAGTTCCGGAGTTGGGTATTAGAAGATACACGTGTTGTTAAATAAACGATATGAGAAATTCCAACTTTGAAACGAAGACTTGTGAAAAGAAAAAGTTTGTGTATTGTTTAAGAAAGTTCCAAAGTTGAAAGATCAAAGTTTTAATGACTTTGAGGGCAAACGGATAGTTTCCAAATAATCTATCGTAGATCACGTCTCGATTTTGCTGTCTTAAAGTTAATTTATCCACTAGATTGCGTTAAATTAATTGAATCAACCATATTTAGGTATGTACAAATTAAATACGTACCTAATGAAGATTGCAAATCAGACTAGTCATAGTAATATTAGAGTTTTTGTAAAATAAACTATTTAGGATTAATGTCACTCATATTTACATTAGAATCACATCAAACTGAGTAAGTTGAAATATCCGAATAATTCAAAAGATGCAAATGTAAAGTTCTTCACTATAAACATTTTTTTAAACACTGATTCGCTTGCTGTTAATGACAAGAAAGTTAATAGCGACTGAAAATATTGATGTCATCACGGAAATGAGCGACCATGCTTCAATTTTTCTTTGAACATCATTACACAATAGTAAACAAACACTTACCTAATAGAAGCGCTAATGATATACAATTTCGATTGATAACTAATACTAACAACTAGGTACTATCGAACGTCTACAAACATATAATTTACACACAAAACAAGTAATTATACCTTTACGTTTGGACATTTAATTGTCGATCTTCGAACAGATATCGAAATGATTTATCCCTCAGAAGGTTAGTAATAAACATAGTAAATTAAATCGTGCCAATTATAAATATTGTATAATCTGCGTGTCACCAACACTTACGCGGGAAGTAACCTCGAGATGTTTTGCGTTAAGCGCCAAAAATGAACCAGTTTGAACCGCCTCACGCCAGTTCCATCTGACTGGAGAAACACATTTGTATCACTAAAGCCCACGAATCTTCTTAAAGCTTTGTTTACATCAAAAGCACTCGTGATCATGTTAACTGCTGCAAACAAGCATGTCTCATAAACTCAATCTAAACACGCGTCACTTGTCAAAAACTATGTATTTATAACTATATATATTAAAACTATATATATATATGCGATGGCGTTTCATGTCTGCTGTGTTTTGAACAGATTTAACGAGGCCATTGCAAACTTTACCAATTTAAAGGACGGGTCCTTTGTGAGAACATCACACTTCAACTTTGGTTCAACTTGAAAGTTGTTAAGAAACTTAAGACACAACACAAGTTTCGGTTTCACTGTCACTGGCGATGGCGTGCGTTTACCTGTGAGGTCGTTGTATTGAGCACTGGCGCGCGGAGCCGCGGAGAAGAATATGTGGGTCTTGTAGTGGTGTTCCTCCATGCAGGAGTATCGCTCGCGGTCGCGGCGCTTCGCGTTCCTCCCTGCACCCAGCGCGCCCCGCGCCTTCCCCCCACCCCCGCTAGACGAGAGGGTCTTCTCCCCGCTGAAGTTCTTCCGAAACATCAAATTCATCTTGGAAAACTGCCCACTTCCGTCTCGTTCACACTATAGTGTACCGGTATGCGTGCACACCGCTCTCGCGCTAAGTCTCTGCCAGTAATTAGTTCAGTGTAGCACGCCAAGATTAAACCCGGCTATATTCAAACGTCTGTTCGGCTCGCCGTGTTTTAGTTTGTTTTATTTCCGCTTTAAAACGAACGCGAACGGTCGCATGGTAGGATTAACTAATGCGAGGTGAATAGAGTTGGAAACACGATAAAAGTTTCAGGACGCATTACTTTTGAAAGTCAGCAGAGTAAACAAACCGTTCCGTACAAATTGTTGTTGTATTTCTAAAGCTTTATTGTTGTAGAGTTAACTGTCATAATAATGTTCCATCGTTTCAGTTTAATAACTGTCGTTGGACTTAGTCCAACATGAAGACACGTGGTGGCGGTGATAAAATATTTGGGCCAAACGTAACTACGTAAAAAAATCTAACAAAACATTTTTCACGTAACTTTTGGAACTGAAGAATGTTCCTGTTCAAAACCGAACAAATAAATCAATTCCTTGGTTTATGTCTGCCAAAGAAACAGGAGTCATTAGGTAGCAGTTTTTTTCAATTTCGAGTAACAGAATAACAAATCAATCATTACGATCAAAGGAACATAAAAACAAGCATTATGCCGGAGTATTAGCAAACTAGTCATTTACTGAATAACCTTTTCACATTTTCTTTGATTATTCAGCTATAATTTTCCATGAATCATATTAGGTATATTAAACTGAATTGCAGTTTCTTGGTAATCGTCATTGAGGTTGATAATAAAAGTATACGTTTAATGTCTTTTGATAATAAACTTGTTGAACTGTTGTATTGTATGTGTCATCGTTTTGTTAAACGTTTTTATTTCGTTTTTATGATTTTGCTGCTTATTCGCCATGTTGTATTTTGTGGCTGTAAGCCGATTACGGCTCCGCTTAGTCGTATTATGATTACGTATCGTCTAACCCAAGGATTTTATTTTCACCCATATTAGTCTCTACTTATATAATTTCATGATGATGTATCATTAATCATAATTACTTTTCAATTCTAATTAATTTCCCTTCACAAACTTTTTCTGAAAAAATAATTCAAAGAAGCGAAAAACTTAATTGAATAAAACACTTGGTTAAGTAATTTTCTTTCAAAGTATTGGATTGTTTGTTAAAGTTCCAGACTAAATTATGGATTAAATTACAGGTTCACGTATATTTGGAATAACAGATATTCCATTGGGAATGCCTTTGCTAACGACTGCCTATCAATCTTCTGAGGCTCGCCGAGACAAATATTGTGATCGTTATATCTTTGCATATCCTTTGTAGTGGGTGTTGTTAGGAATGCTTATTGATTTTCAATTATTCTAAAGTGTTTTGTATGCTTTTGTCCTTTGTTGTTCACCGCAAAAGGTATCTCGAGATGGACATGTGATATTTCACAATTTCATATTTTGCAAGCTTTTGCAGAACGTCATTTGGCACATTTGTTCCACCTCTAAATTAATTCAATAAACTTATAATTTCATTATTGGCACGAGTTTTACTGTTTCATCATAACGATAACCAAACCATAAGGTCAAATCGGTTTGACAGCTGGATATGGTTCGGTTATCGTTATAGTTAAATGGTTTTACAATTGAGAATATAATAATTTTCAGAATTTAGTATCCAGGTTTCACAATAATTTTGAACCACGTAATAAAACGCCACATACAGTCTCCGTACAGTCAATAAGTTTATAACGTTAACATCTGCTCGGTGTGACAAGCGTACCTGCATTTCGTCTAGGAGATCAAAGTATTGGAATAGATGCAAAACATATTCTCTGAGAATTATACTGTGTTATGGTGCCAAAACTATTCCTGTTTAAAGTAAACGTCTATAAGAAATTATTTTTAAAAAAGTCTGAATTAGGAACCATTTTTTAAGAAAGTCTGTTAAAAATGTCGACACCTGGGTCTGAATTAAGTCTATGATCTTTTAGGATACGATCAATATGTCTATGAACTAATTTTATATAAGAAAAGTCTAGACATAATACTATCTATCTTAGGCTAATCACAGCTCTTTCCTTAAAAGGTTCTGCCCTACATCTGTGCCCTAATACCGTCTGGCATTTAACTAAGTATAACCACTCGGTAAACAGCGACATTTCTTAGTCCGTAAGAAAATACTGTTGCTGTTTTGTGTCTTTTCGAGTTTTAACAAGCAAGTTTTTTAGATGTTTTAACTTCTTACTTTTTATTTCTAAATGTTTATAAGCTAAAACTTTTCTTAACTCGTTTGTTAAAGCTATCTTGTCATGGTACATACCTATCATCAGAAAAAATATATAACGGGGTATTTATCCCAGCCGGGTTTTTAGGAAGGGTGACGTCAGCACCGCTGACGTCACCATCCGTATTATTTGCACTCATGATGTATCAGATAAACGAAACACAATTTTGAAATACAAAACAGCTTTATTTTATAACCTCTTTATCACTACAGTTTTGGTATACCTATAGCCAAAAGTAAATACACTCATACACTCGTTATAATCAATAAACAAAATAATAATTATCAATAGCAATAACAATTATAAGTATCAAAGTATCAAAGCACTCACCAAACGACCGTTCGGTCCAAGCGCCACGAGCAAAGTGTCCTAGTCAACTCGGTGAACGATGCAAGAAATCAACATGGCGGCTGAACGTCACGTTTTGGGGAATTTACAATAACACGTGTTTACTTTTTAATTCTAATAATTCAAATTGATCTTTCATAATTCATAAAGTAATTTTAAACGAATTGTCAAATAACTAACACATTTTAAAACACAGTAATAACAAAACGGATATTCAAAAACCAACGATAAACAATGGCGGCTGTAACAACTACTAATATTTCAAATCCTTTTAAAAATGATCGTTGCTTTTTGAACCATTTAATTGATCAAAATATTCTTATAGAATTACCTAATTAATTATCAAGTTCATTAATCAATTTATTTATCAGAACAAAGAAAAGAAATTAATTAAAATTAATCATAAATTAGAAATAAGAATAAACTTTAAAACAAATGCGTCGACACGGCCATTCTGCGGGGCGGTGCGTGCTCTGCGCCTGCCTCGATTCTGAAAGTAGAAAGTTTTTATCTTTACTAGGTATCTGGGCAGCATACCTAGGGTAGGTATTGAAATACACCTTTGAAATGTAATTTTAAATTTGCACATAGGAATGAGCTGTAATAATGATAAGCAAATATGTTCTCGTAGACCGTGTTTATAATGCTCCACGCATTTTACACGTTTCATATTTTTGTTATTAAATGCAAATGTCTCCACGCATCCTTGCATTTTTGATTGATGATGTGGTCTGGGCGGTCATGTACGCCGTGGTCCACAGTACATCTTTGTCTTAGTAATGTGGTTATGGGCGGTCATGTACGCCGTGGTCCACACAGTTTATTGAGTTAAAATTTGAAAAGTATTGTGGCTGTGGTCTGGGCGGTCATGTACGCCGTGGTCCACAGAGGCTCTAAAGGAAATGGGTAGGACGATGCTGTGGTCTAGGCCTTTATTTGACCGTGGTCCACAGAGGCTCTGAAAATGATAACTTAGGTGGGAGATGGGACATGCAAGGATTAATACTGTCTTGTTATGTGAAATTTTTATGTTAGTTCATTATTGTTATTTTAAACTGGGTTGTTATTTCTCTGTTAATTCTCTTTGTGTTTAAGTTATAGAATAAATTATGAAATGAACTCACCGATTGTTTAACAATCAAACGTCATCGCAGCCTGTGACGTTGATGGCTGCGGGTCACTTGTGTTCGTCTGGGGCTGGAGGTCATCAGGGTTGTTTTGTTGGTCATCATCAGAGTGCGTCGACATGGCACCCTGATCACCCGGCTGCGGTGCCCGCCGAAGCTGGTCGTGAGCAACCTTACGAGGTCGTCCTCTTCCTGTTACTCGTTTAACGATGTATCTGTCCTTATCTTCAACCCTCACGATCTCATAAGGGTCACTGTACTTGAGGTCCAGGCATGTTTGATTACGTGGATTATTTTTAATCAGTACGTAATCACCTTTTTGAAATGGCCTTATCCTAGCCTTATTTTGATCAAAGCGTCGCTTGTCATACTGAGCAGCAGCTTGCATTTTCTGTTGGACTTGTTGGTCGAGTATGTCAAAATCAATAGTTTCTTCATCAAGGTTTACTAGCCTCAAAAGTTGTGGGGGTACAGTATGCTGTCTTCGAGTCAGGAGAGTGAGTGGCGCCATTCCGGTTATACGATGAGGAGTGCAGTTGAATGCCAATTGCAGGGCTTCCAAAGCAGTTTGCCAGTTCTCGGTTTCATAATTTTTAACCATGGTCAACGCGTTCTTCAGTGTAGCCATGACGCGCTCAACTTGTCCATTCGCTCGGCTAGCTCCTGGCGCAATCGCGTGAATGTTGATACTAAAGTTGTCACAATAGTTTTTGAAATCTCCCAGGAATTCTCTCCCTCCATCAACTATAACTTGTACGGGTGTTCCAAATAAATGGATCATGCGTTTTAATGCGGCGAGACAACTGCTTGGACTTTTATCATTTGAATAATTGAGGAGTAAGTATTTGGTAAAGGCGTCTATGATAACAATCACATACTCGTCCTGACCATTTTGGTTTCTAGAACCCAATTTGCCCGTAATATCCATATGGATAACTTGGAACGCCGTAGTTGGTTTTTGTATAGGATGCAGTTGAACTTGTGTAGCACCAGAAGGACCCTTTGACATTTTGCATACAATGCAATTATCCACGAATTTTCGAACGATTGAGCTCATCTTGTCGAACCAGTAGGACTCTCGTAATTTACATAGCGTCTTCTCCCATCCCGGGTGTTGTAAAGCAGTGTGATACGAATTTATTAAGCTCCATTGAAATGACTTCGGCACCACAATAGCTTCATAATTGCCGAATCGTGAGTCGGTAAGACGTTTCTTGAGTACGCCATCCACCAGGACATAGTTCTCTACTGGATTACCGCTGGCAATACCATCAATAAGTAAGCGTAAGTCACTATCTCGTCTCTGCTCTATCTGAACCCATTCCGTATTTCTGGTCAAAGTATTGACTGTACTCTCCATATTTGGGTTTCTACTAAAGAAATCGGCATGCTGAAGATTCTGACCCTTACGATATTCTATTTCAAAATCATAATTTTGGAGAAACGCCCACCAGCGATGGATTCGTGGAAGTAAATCTTTCTTGAATTTGGACGCTTTAAGCGCATTGCAGTCAGTGATGACCTTAAACTTCCTCCCGTACAGGTATTGACGAAAATGTTTGATTGCTTTTACCACCGCCAAAGTTTCAAGTTCGTAGGAGTGGTATCGACTCTCTACTTCAGTGGTACGCAGGCTCATGTAGGCCACTGGATGATGTCGCCCGTTAACTATCTGCACCAACACCGCCCGTAGCCGATGCTGCTGGCGTCGGTGTACAGTTCAATAGGAGCGTCTTCCTGGAATATCAAAAGGGTAGGCGCAGTAGACAAGTGTTGGATGACATAATTCCTAGCCTGATCATGCCTTGTATTCCATTCCCATTTTGCGTCCTTTTTAGTTAACTCGTATAGTGGTGTCATAACACGAGAAAAGTTTGGTATAAAGCGTCTAAAATACCCCGCTAACCCGTTAAATTGTCGTACTTGTTTAACAGTTGTGGGAATGGGGGCTTTCGTTAGGGCCTGTATTTTCGTCGGGCTAGGACTAACTTGTCCGTCTGATATGATATTACCTAGGTACTCAATAGAACGCTTAAAGAAGGCCGTCTTCTCCACATTGATTGAAAACCCTGCTTCCTGAAGAGTCATGAGTATTCTCTCAATGCGTGACAAACCCTCTGAAAAGTCCTTGCACTTTGTGAGTACGTCATCTACGTATACCTGACATATAGGATTAGGCCCGTAAAGTAGAGGCCCCAGAGCTCTATTTATACATCTTTGGTACACAGAAACAGCGTTACTTAAACCAAACGGCATGGCCAAATACTCATAGAGGCCATCGGGTGTTACGAAGGCAGTTTTTTCAATAGAGTTTTTGGACACCGGTATTTGATGAAATCCCGCTGCCATATCAAATGTTGAGTAGTAGAAGCCCCCTGATAGTTGATCGATTTGGTCAGAAATGATAGGTAGAGGGTAATGATCCCTAAGAGTATTTTTATTCAGCTCCCGGTAGTCTACGCACATGCGATTTTGCCCGTTCTTCTTTTTCACTAATATAATGGGACTAGAGAAAGCAGAGGTACTCTCTCTAATGATATTATGTTCTAACAACTCGGTCACGATTTCTCTGACTTTTTCTCTTTCGACAGGACTCAATTTGTACGGCCTACGCTCTACATACCTGTTAGGATCTTTTAAACGGATTTCTAATTCACCCGTGTTAACCCGCGTACGCGGATATCCACGAATGAACAAATGTGTATACTTGTTCAACAGTATTTTTAACTCGTTTATCTGATCCTCACTAGATAAGTCGGTAATAAGTCTATCAAATTTTTCATCTTGTGAATGTATGTGATAAACCATCGGTTGGTGCAGTAATTTGGCCCCCTGGGCCGTAACTAATACACTTAGGTATGTGTTCTTAATAAGGTTAGTACCGATCAACATATCAGAGCATATTTCGTAATCCGGAACCACATGAAACTGTAGTTCCACGCGTAAGTTGTCTATCTGACAAATTGTAGTTAAACAAGTTAACGACATCAATGTAAACTGCCCAATGCCCTTCAAGTAATGGACTTGATCAACGCGTTTACCCGGAATTTTTGCAGCCACCGACTCGCGTATCAGTGAACATTCCGCTCCACTATCAAAAATAGCAGTAAATTCAAAATTTCCAATAGTGACAGGTAACCAAGTAAGATTTGGTTTGCCAACGCAATTCACATTTGAAACCACTGTGCGTTCACGTTTAAAACACGTTTCATATGTATGCCCAGCTTTGGAGCAAAACGTACAGGTAGGTTTGACAGCGTTTTGCGTTTCACTATTTGAAACCTGACGCGGCTGTGGAGCTGTATTTTTGTTCGCAAAACGACAATCACGTGTATCATGGTTAGTCCTCTTACAAACTTGACAATATAACTTTTCTGTCAAACGTGGGCGTTTGTTTGAATTCTGTGACGTCTGATTCGAATTTAAACGTTTTGTTGGACGTATTGATGAAGCTACAGAGATTAATTCTGGTACCGATTTAGCACGCGCATTTAATAATTCAATTCGTAATCTTTCGTCACTAACGCAGCCAATAACAGCCTCCACCGCGTCATCACTAGTCAGCTTATCTTTGGTGACACGTTGCCACAATACCCAGGCCTCGGATAGAAACTGTGCAATGTTTTTGCTACTGTCGTAAACATGTTCTCGAAACCGAAATACATCTCGCGAATACCGACTTTCAGGTTCAAATGTCGTGATCAACACATCGCGCAGCTCCTCCCAAGACCCCGTGGACACTAACCAATTGTCTACGTATAACCTCGCACGACCTTTCAATAGACTACCTACTTTCATTCGAACATCATAATCACTGAGGTTGTACGTGTCCATTGCAGTGCTAACATGCTTACACCACTCGCGAATTCCTATATTACTGTCCGGGTCATATGACGGCAAAAATATATCACTGATTTTCACTTTAGAATCGACCTTCGTCATACGATCCGATACGTGCTTCATCATCTGCATCATTTGAGCAAAGAACTCGGCTGGAACCCCGCTAACAGAAGTGTTAGCTATGGGAATTGCATCAGAATGACTAGGAGAAGTGGGTGGTGATCCCACTTCTGATAACGGGGTATTTATCCCAGCCGGGTTTTTAGGAAGGGTGACGTCAGCACCGCTGACGTCACCATCCGTATTATTTGCACTCATGATGTATCAGATAAACGAAACACAATTTTGAAATACAAAACAGCTTTATTTTATAACCTCTTTATCACTACAGTTTTGGTATACCTATAGCCAAAAGTAAATACACTCATACACTCGTTATAATCAATAAACAAAATAATAATTATCAATAGCAATAACAATTATAAGTATCAAAGTATCAAAGCACTCACCAAACGACCGTTCGGTCCAAGCGCCACGAGCAAAGTGTCCTAGTCAACTCGGTGAACGATGCAAGAAATCAACATGGCGGCTGAACGTCACGTTTTGGGGAATTTACAATAACACGTGTTTACTTTTTAATTCTAATAATTCAAATTGATCTTTCATAATTCATAAAGTAATTTTAAACGAATTGTCAAATAACTAACACATTTTAAAACACAGTAATAACAAAACGGATATTCAAAAACCAACGATAAACAATGGCGGCTGTAACAACTACTAATATTTCAAATCCTTTTAAAAATGATCGTTGCTTTTTGAACCATTTAATTGATCAAAATATTCTTATAGAATTACCTAATTAATTATCAAGTTCATTAATCAATTTATTTATCAGAACAAAGAAAAGAAATTAATTAAAATTAATCATAAATTAGAAATAAGAATAAACTTTAAAACAAATGCGTCGACATATATATCTAGTGAAGACACGTCTCAAAAAAAATCTTGTAAAAAAGGATTGTTATAGTGTATTTCAGGTAAGTAAAAAGTTTCACAAAAGAAACAAAAAAGGTTTCCAAAGATTTATAAATATTTCAGAAAGTTTGGTACATTTTGCCCAAAACTTTTTTCTATAGTCAATCAATATACAGCCGATATAATATTAGTATTCGTCCGACGCTCACGAAGTTAGGTACATAATTTACCGGCGCCATATTTGGTTCAGTAAATACCAAGCTGTCCTTTACCACAAGAAAGTTAGTTACGTGTGACGGGGATAAAGAAATGGGAAATTATTACAAAAGGTTTTAGGGTTCTGTACCGAAAGATAAGTCTCAATTACTAAAACTTCACTGCCCGTGTGTTCGTCTGTCACCAGGCTGTATATCTTGAACCAGGATAGTTATAGGTACAGTTGAAATTTTCACAGATGATGCACATTTACCTATTTCTGTTACCGCTTTAACAACAAATGTGACAATATAGAAAGATACAATCTTTGTGAACTTAAACAGTCATGACAATATGACCGCAACCCCAAAGCCCCTTTCACCTTTTAGTAGTGTTATGGCTGGAAAGAAGAATAGGTGATGAATAAACTTCCCAGCAAGCAACACATTGACAACAATACGTTTTGACTCGAGTAGATTTTCTTTTCTGTCTCGCTACTGTTACCGGTCGGTTACTTTACGAGCGTATTTGGCGGGTAAAGTAAAGATTACGGCCGGTTTTCGGGATGTCATAAAGACTTTTATGATAGCTTTATCTACTTCATTTTTGTTAATTGCTTTACTTTGTGTTTACTACTTATATTATGTACATACTATCTCACGTACAAACATAAATTATGCAGTAACTTTGTTACGAAAAACAATGTAAGCTGAAGGCAGTATTCTTGTCCAATTAGTTTACGAAAAATAATGGGTTGCCTTGTTATATATTTGGGGTTCTTAAAATTCCAAAACATGACATATCGTTACCGGTACATAACTTAGCAGCTACAAAGGCTCATTTTAAAATTGATAAGTATTTTTTACTCGAAAATATATTTATTAGACTCCTTTATAGACTTCATAAATTGACCGAAAAATTACAAGAATCTGCCTCATATCTTTGTACCATATTCCTATCATAACTTTTAGTTAATAACTACACGAGCTAGCAGTTTCATTGGCCATAAGTGTTCGGATCCAAACAGATGGGTGTATCTTAATTGATTTCTAAGTGTCGGCCACATTTAGCGGCTGGCGTGAACCAATAAGGGTGAGTGCATCTCCGCTGCAGTTTTCTATGAAATTGATCGCTAACGGCCTGGGATGGAAGGAGTAATGGCGCCTCGCAAAATATATGATAACTTTTTTAGGTTGAGAGAAATTTCGGATCTATTTTTGCAATCATAATTATATACGGCACGTTCGTTTTCTTGCATAAAATCTTTGGATTGGTTATAGTAAAACAACCCTTGAAATATAGGGAATGTTGACAAGTTTTTTCTTATGCAGGGATTTTTTTCGTAAGTAGGTACTAGATAGGTGGATTTATCATAGATAGAAAACTTGACTTTTTTTAGATATTTTACCTTGTTTAATTTATATTTAGACTTTTATTCAGACGACAGCTCAAGACTCCTGCTCTGAGCTTCTACCCCAGAGTACATAACAACCGAACTAGTTTACCTACAGTTTGCCTCGTAAACACGTGCTACAAGATCGTGTCGACAGCTTCCAAAAGCCCTCATAAACTAGTAGAAGTAACGAGTAATGTCACGCCGTAACACTAGCTGTAAACACTAAGTTGATAGTTTTAGGTCTACCGCAAAATGTAAGTACAAAGTAAATATGAAGAGTTCATGTGAGTTGGTAGCCCACTGGTTAAAGTAGCTTCCTCTCAAGTTTGTTTAAATCTTTTTCCAGGTGCCAAGCCATTGAGTTGTACTTTAACAGTCAAATTCAGATTCAGAAGAGAGAGAAGATCTACCGCCTTACCACAAAACCTTTTAAACGTCAGTTTAAGCCTTGTCTAAAAAAATTACAACAGTCCGTGAATGTAGTATGTAAAGCCCACATTTCATTAAATTGAGTGTTTTATGGCAAGTCTTGGCAGTGAATAGCAAAACGGATTGGCAATAACTATTGATTTGTTGATCTTAAAGCAATTGATTGCTTGTAAATGTATGTATTTGTTTCCAAATGTCTTCCATAAACTGCAAGAATCTACACAAGAAATTGTAGGATTTTCATGTCTTAATATTGTTTTTATTACTATATCGATTAGGTGCGGAGTGTAAGAAGTATTTGATATAATAAAAAAACTAATGCATAGTTTTAGTTTCATAGTGGGGTAAGTACAGTCCTGTCTGTCTAGTTAAAAAAACTTCGCTACCAGTACTATGACTTTCTGAAGCGATTTACAAAGACGGTAGGCTACTATGTAAATGACTTAATCTACGTTGGAAGGCTGGTTACAAGCGATCACACTTTAAGCGATTGTTATCAATACAGATTACTCAATTGCAGGTTGTTTATTGGCCAGTAGTCTGATATATAAGCCACTACAGAATAACATTGTAAAGGGGATTATATCATCGCTACTTATTTTCTAGAATAAAGTTCCCCTTTGCGTCAGAGTGACTATGGTATATTATTCCTTTCACCAATATACAGAGTGTTAAAAACTGCAATGCTTTAAGGAGGTTAAATATTCCTTTATAAAGTGGCCAAATTCTGAAAATATGTAAATGTTTATAGAAATAGAAGTTTTATAGAAGAAAACTGAACCTTTATAGAAATAGAAGTGTACTTATAGTTATTGTTATTGCTATTAAATTAGTTCTTAAACGAGCATACTTTATTAGAAACCTAAGTCATTCATCAAGTCGAAGTAAAGCATAGGCATCTGAAATATTTGCAATATACCACAACCACACGCAATTATGAAGGAATTTCTGGAATTCACTTCAATATGAAAAGATTTCTATGGAATTTAATAAGTATGATACTGCCTTGATAAAGAAATCTTATACCGAACTTTGTTACTTTATTGGTAAACCAAAATAAAATTGTCATTTAACGTACTTATTAATATGGCTGTAACTACCATGAGATACGAGTTTTATGTTAATCTTCAACTTTCAATAGAGCTCGTCTATTCAAGAACTATGTAATTTAATATATTTTATCTTCATTAATATCGTTATTATTTTTTTGTTGGTTTAAAATCTTGAGAGACAGTTATCGGAAGCTGTGGGCTGTGAGTCTAGTAACATATGGATTTGTAATACTAATGTTATCACGCAAGTGCAGGGACCACTAAAGGTAATGAGGGATTTATGATTATTGACGTCCGCTTAAGTGCTAAGCAGGCCATGTATTAGATTTATGGGATAGATAGATAAGACCTGCTACAGGACGAGTCTATTCACGGAGAATAAGCCAAGACAGGTACTGATGCACCAGAAAAATATGTTATTGAAATAAGTGATTTCCAGTCAAATTACCATATAGCTAGTAGGTACGGTAGACCGCACATCAGTGGTAACTGTCATGCACCTTAACTCAATAGTAATAAGGACGATTTTCCAATAAAACTGTTACCACTGACCTGAGGTTGACTGTACAATAAAAAAAAAACTTGAATTATGTATTTTTTATACATTTTGTAATTTTGTAAATCTTGACAATACGAGCAAATTGATTTCATTTTCGATTATCTATTTTTGTACCCTTATCTAAGTGTCAGACAATTTACTGAAAATAAAGATAAATGAACATTCCTTAGCTTAATATTCTACAAAAGCTCCAAAGGATTACGGAGTAAAAGTTGTAAGTTTTAGAGGACTTTTAAAACTTTAAAAGGTTCTCAAATGATCCGATTATGAGCTAAATTCTAAGTAGAAACATTTTACTGTTGAATGCTTAGATGTTTATTTAAAGGATTTTGAAATATAAAAAGTTATGTTAATTGTAGCTGTTTAAATGAACAGATAAAGCTGCTTTAGTTAAGTGTGGAATTACAATTTAAATTATGTGTGTTTGATGTGAATCTCACTTGTTAATTTTTTACCTACTTAACACTAGAGGTACATCGACCCTCAATATTATCGTACTATATCGGTTGAAATGCATTTATTTATCCGTATTTTTTTTCAATGCATCTGAAACTAGAGTTAGGGACTGACTAAAAACCACTTATTTTTCTTCCGAAGCTCTTTATCAGAGGCTTCGGTATACATTTTAAAATATACCAACATTTACAACAACTCAGTACCTATTAAACATATCACGGAAGTTATTACGAAAAAGCGCGAAGTTCGCAGCAATTCGGCGCGTCGTTGCGCTTGGAAATTAGACGACCTCATTTGTGCGAACTATTGCGAGATTGATATTAATGAGGACAAACTCGCCACGCTGTTATATTATATCTTATTAAAACTTTGGAGAACTTGTGAATGGATGGATGGCCTTTTAATTTAATTGCTTGGTGATTTTTTTAAGTATAAATTAAATGTTGAGAAGGATGTAACGCAATTTGTCATTCGGAATAACATGGAAATAAAATATTAAAGATTGAGATTTATTTTCATTTTATACTAATATTTTAAAGCTAAAGTTTTTTGGTTGTTTGTTTGAACGCGCGCTAATCTAAGTATTGGATGGTCAATTTATCGTAGAACGCTATAGGTTTCTTTTTATCCGGGTATGTGTAATAAATCCCTCGTCACGGGAACGGAACCTGCAGAGAACAGCCAGTTTCATTATAATTTAAACCGGAGTCAACTTGGGGTTCCCCACTACTAGCATTTTACAAATGTAACTAAGCTAAATACCCTATAATACTAGTAGTTAGTTAGAGGTGGTAACAGTTACCGTTACAGCAGAACGCATATCAGTGTCTAGAGCTGGCGCAGTGCCAATCTTGTGACAACAGCGCAGCGGGTAGCGTGCTCGATTTATGACTGGAGAGATCAGGGTTCGAGGGTTGAGTGTCGAGTATGAGTGACCTGTGTACTGCATTAGGATTGGAAATGGAGCAGATGTAAAATTACGAAAATCGGTCATAGCGCGAGTTGGACTTGAAGAATTCCGTACTACCTATTAGTATCTATAAAACTGCCAAAACATCATGTCTGTCGTATGTTAAAATATTTGCCGATCAAGATATTCGAAAGTTGAGAAAGAAAAGATAGAAAAAGTGGATACATAAGTTGTGTTGTTGCATAGGTTCAAGTAGTAAGTTTTATGGAGAACAACCGGCAAAGAACTTCATAGACTCTTTTCAATCGCCACAACCTTTTAATCAACATAATGAAGACATCTTTTTCAGAATCCGTCACTGGAGTTACCGCGGCCCTGGTACATGAAGGGCTACAGAAGGAACATGATGGGTTTTAGTCAGTAAGAGTGTGACACTCCCTCACGCTGCACCCAGTTTTTTTTTTCTTTTTTTTTTAACGACGTCAAAAATCATCAAATGACCCCCTCACGCTGTGGGTTAGCAGCGGTGAGGGAGTGTCAGACTCTTACTGACTAAAAACCGTCGTATTCCGTCATAGGCCTTTTATGTACCAGGGCTGCGGTATCTCTTTCGAACAACCCGGCTGCACCCAGAGCTTGAGGGGACATTTGACGATATCCTACCACCAACGTCACAGCATCAAAACAGTCGTCCTGTCACTGTACCGTCGGGTTACATCGTGCCGACACTGTATAGTAAGTGAACTGGCGCGCCGCCAAACACGCATGCCGCTAATTCACTGCACGTGACAAGCATTCTGTGTTTAAAGCATACATAAAAAAATACTTTGAGTAAGTCTGTCTGTCTGATCCTTCTAATTTCTAAACCAACATAATGAAGATTATCTTCCTCTGAGTTACAGCATTAAAGCATCTTGTTACGCAGTCGCGTCGTCGGGTCCCGCACCCCGATAAAAATTTGCTTATTTGCCGTTCTTAGGCTCAAAATTATGTGTGAATTTTATTAAAATCGGTTCAGTAGTTTGAGAACTAGAGCGATGCAGTTATAACGTATTATTCGCGTTTATAACATTAGCAAAAATTAGAAAGTACACCTGTCTTTCTCATGGAAAATTTAGAGGCCAAGTTATTGAGAAGAATGAAATGAGGTTTTAACGTGGCAAATGAAAATTATAGTTTCTGTTGTTTCTTCATAATGGAAAGTTCAATAAGTTAACTGAATATATTTTTAGAATAGCTTTAACACATTTGAAGTTAAAAAATCACCTCATTAAGAAATAATTTATTGTTCAGATTGGTTAAATGTCACTAAGACCCTATATTTTATTCAACAAATCCACAAAGCCAAACAAAGCGCTTTTACTTTTATAAATTACTATAAAATGTAATCTTTCTAAAAATATCTTTTGAAATGCTGGTGAATTCGGGTGTGGCCACATTTGCCCGTGATATGCTAATATCCAAGTCGCATGTGTAGCTGCTATTAATTACTTCACTTCAGTAGTAAAAGTATGAATACGCATTGTAGTTAGTTCTGTTTTATTAGGCTCTATTTGAGGGTAGTTAAAATTATGGTAGCTTATAACGATACAGAGGAATTTTAGTGAAGGTATTAAATGTTTGCTACGAGTGTTGCTACGCCGTAGACTCGTAGTCGTAGAGCCTTCTACGAGTGCTACGGTTCGTAGCATTTCTATTACGATGTTTTGTGTATCGGTCTATGGCTGTTGTAAACTTTCCTACCTAGTATTTGATTTGTAAGTATCCTACCATTCCAAAATGTTTTCAAATCAAAGTCAAATGGATTGTTGATTTGAAAGATTGCCAAAGTTGATACAAAAAGTTAAGTGACTTCTTTCGATGGAATGCAAAATATTTGCCTATAAACAAAACACGGTGAAAAACATCAACACACTTTATTTTTGTTACGTCATCTTGATTGATTGTAATCAACGTCCGCCTTATCAACACTCGATTTTGAACCTTATTCTTGCTGCATAAGGGTTAGATTCCAAGATCACAGATATCCCCAAAAAGTAGTCCATTCTGTGAGCCTTTCGTCATTGAATTTTCGACCTTGAAGGTTTGTGATAAGGTTGAGTTTGGACTAAAGGGTGGTTCTTAAGTGTGTAACCTTGGGGATAGCAAGGGGAGGGGCTGACCTTGGTACTAGTCCTACTAACCGTAAAATTGTGAGTTCTACAACCTTGCCAGAGTGACCATACGTTTCTAAAAATAGTGGACTGTTTTGGGAAAACCTGTTTTTTGAAAACTGGGTTACATGGATTAGGGATATGTATGGTGATATTATATTGTCACAGTTGTTATCTTTAAAATCCGAATTTGCATAAAAAAATCTGTTTCTTTGTCTTTGTTTCATATTTTTGTCAAGAACATTAATATTATGAAAAAGTTATTTATTTACCACCTTTTGGAAACAAAAACCCTCGAAAGAAAGAATAAAAATACATACATTTCGTGTATTGACTTTTATGTATCAGAAAATACCCATGTTCATCGATCAATCAACATCAGAAAACGATCCAACATATACTTATTCAATTCAATATAACAAAGTATACACACAAACAAACAAGCAATACAATATAGAAAATTGTGTGTATCGCTCACAGTTGCTATGTCGAATGTCCGGTGAGAAAATCCCTGGGAGGTGAACTTTACTCTAAATACTGGTCTCTTAAGGTAATGCTTAGCTTGTGAGAGTATCTTTATATTAGGTTTTATATTTTACAACTGGAGACTTTAAATCCTTCAAACCTGTTTAAGGTGAAAAGTAAAAACATTTTAGTTTAGGCATCAATAACCATGTATATTCATTTTTGGATATGTAAATAGAGAGATCCGAAGGCAAGATATATAGGATTAGTTTTAGATTTACAAGGAAATGTAAATAAGTGTAAGTGCATTATGAAAAAAATCTCGAAAGTTAATTACAGATGGATAAATAAAATAACATGCGATATGTTTAACTCTCCAGTAAATACCTCAGCCGCATTAGACGGTAATTAAGAACTGAATGATGTTTTTAAAGTTTTCGGTGAATATCCATAGTTAAATATTTAAAAATCCTATATTATCTAATCTCCTATTATCATGGACTATAACGAAAAGTAAAGAAACCCAAAGCACACAACTGTAACTGAATACTGAACGGATATAACCAGTCAGTATAGTTTGCCGATGTCAATCATAATAGCTGCGTTAAATATTCATATTTAACCACATTTACCAAGACATTACTGGCCTTAACCTACTTTACTAAGGGTTACGTAAATTATATTTACAAAAAAAAAAATGGTAGATAATAGATATTGACTGAAAAAATATGATACTATTATGTATCTATTTTCAAATCTAACTATATTCTACTATGTTTAAACTGAGATAATAAAATCAATTGCAATTAAAAATACACAATTCTTCAGTAATATAATTTTCTATTTCTTATCTGAATGGCAAGCTTGTTCTAAAATTTTAAAAAAGCTTATTTTTTTCTTTTCTAAAATAAAAAGGTCAAGCCCAAAATTTCAATAACTTCAGAGGAAATTGATAAACATGACACGCCTTTTAAAATTCTCTTTACTTCGATAACGGTATCAATATTTTTAACCTTCAGTTTTTATAAAGGAAAAAATAAATGAAAATAATTATAGGTCTTTAAATAAAGTTTCATTTTGTACCGGTAATGGGGCATAGATAATTGCATTGGTAATATTAATAATTCAAAGCGTTTAATGTCCCTTCGAGGCAGTATTTTTTATTGCTGATGACAATTGCAGTCATTTGTTTTATTTAACGATTATTGTTATTTACCGAATAGGTTTTATTTCACGCATAGATAAGTTTTTTTATGTACAATTTGTAGGTAAATATATAGATTGCTTAATCCTTTTCTTAAGTTGATACACTGATAGCACAGACTGATAGCAGATACATACATTCAATTTTAGAAGTGGTTTTTTTTTATATTTATCACATCTTAAAAGTTTTATTAGTTCTCCTAAAATAGGTACTACGAAATTTAAATAATAAACCCAAAACAGTTTTATTGAATTTAAATTCCTTACAAGTAACTCAATGAAGATTTTAATCTATCAGAGACAAGAAGTCGATTACTCGAGCTCAATACTGTAACATTGTTACAAAGTAAAAAGCAAACTTCGCCTAAATCTTCCAAACTTATAATGAAATCGTAACTTAGGGGCAAAAAATGCAAATAGAATTTAATTTAGGGGTCGATAGGAGGAGCTGCGAAGTTCGCTACTTCAGAGGATACGCCTAAATTACAAAATTATCATATTGATCGTTAATGGTCATTTTGATTGAAGCTTTTCAGTTATCGCATATACTTTATTATTTATAAATTAATTCTTAGTTTATATTAACTCATATCTTAAAAAAAGGCGACCATTTAAACAATTTCTTTTCATCTCAATAATCGTTTGGCTTAGCTCTAGAAAACAGAAATAATGCAATTTTATAGCAAAAAAGAATTTGTATATAACATGCAAACACTTTACAGTTATCACTGCCAGTGTAAACAAAATATGAAAGCCCTCTCTCCCAAGACCCAAAAAAGAAACTAACCTCTTTGAAAAAAAAAACAAAATAATTCGATACCCATTTTTGTGAGGCCCACTCATTGTTATTTCTGCCTACAAAGCTCACTATTCATACATCTTTCTTTCAACTACAAAAGATATTTGGCATAAGCATCATTCATTACTTTTAAATCCTTAACAATCCACTTTATCATTAGCAGTATGATTGTGGAAAGTGGTTTGTGAATCTGTGGAAATCTTAAGCCCTTTAGGCTTAAGAGAATCTGTTTTATGAATTTTCTCTTTATCGCATTTGGAATGAAACTTACTCTGGAAGATCTATTTTTATCTGCCTCTGTAGCCGAGTCTAGGAGTTATTAAGTAGTTCTACTGTTGTTGATGAAGGTCAGGATTCTTGTTGTTGAACATGCCTCAATCGTAATGAAGGGATAAAATGTGTAGCAACTCAAATGCATATTCTGAAAGTATTAATGGATATTACGAAAAATAATGATAGAGGTAAAAACCAAATGATTTAATAAATGTGGTCACCGATCTTCTTTGTAATTTTTTATTTTCTAGGACAGACGTGAAAATTGAAAAAGCAATAATAAATTGACGTCCATTTGTGATTTGACTCACGTTTCACCTCAAGTGGGAAAGGATGCTCTTGCAAAAATCTGGATTGAATAACAATGACTGGCCATCTACCATCACTTTTTACAAAATTCGAAAAAAGGATAGTCTTTTATTTTTAGATTATAAAAAAAATATGTTCTTTATTTGAGTCCGTAACTGTAGGATGCTTTTTAACCAAACGATTAAATAAATTGCAGGTCCACGTTACAAGTTCTTTTATGGAGAGAACCACAAAGAAATGCTCTGTGTTTGTTTAAATTAAAATAATTTTATAGACAAGAATTCTGTGTAAACATTCGTCTGTTCTAACTGTGGTTTTAACGACCTACAGACTCCATCATCAATGTTTTATACATTTCATTGTTTACATGCAAATTCCTTCTCCAGATTGTCCCCTAGTTTACGAGTTCTCTCTTGGAGAGTCTCCAACGGTCTCAGACTGACGCCTCGTTACACCACGTATATCGACCTGTCGTTTAGCAATATCACTTACATTTACTTCACCTTGCCAAATACTTCTCAGGAATATTTCAACGGGATATTTCGAATCGTATTTTTTTGGCCCGATATCTTGAATGTTAACCTGATTTCGATCTAGCTTGAGAGTGGAGAAAAAATCGAGTTGAATAGAGTTGAAGTTATGTATATTATTTTTTTGGGAATAAATCATTACCTGTAGAATTATAATTTCACTGTTCTCGTTGCTATGATTTATTGACGAAAAAAATATTTAGTTAAAATGTTATTTACAGATAAGTAACGAGATGTACGTGTTTCGCTCTAGTCTTGCAAACAATCTGTCTTTTATAACACAAGTTAGGGTTTCTTTAACGCCGTTTGTGTTCTTATTTCTTATGTCATTCTATTCATAACGTAATAACTAAATCAAACTACAGTTACCGGTGAATAAAACCTCCGCTACACGTGAACGATGTGAATCGATTCTGTAAATATTTTAAGTGGCCACGTGACATTATCTACAATTATAGCTTCAACGTATTTTAAATGAATTACTTAGTAGATGCGGTTGTGGGTGATAGGGTTAGACTTTAGAACGAAGGTTGCAAAAAAAACAGTAAAAGTAGGAATACACTAGAATTGGAAAAGTTTAACGAATTTATTTTTAAAATTTAATAAATAAATTGTCAAACAAGGAACCAAGACCAAGACCTTAAAGCAAAATTGAGCTTATGAAGAAAAAATAGAAAACACGTTTATCGATTTTCTCGTCAAAATTATCATCTTATTCGCCAAAGGCGTTCTTACATTTTTGTTCTAAACGTGCGCAAGGTACGCCTGTATGTAAGTCTTAATATGACGTCTGATAGGTAAGGTGTGTGTGGAATAAAAAATATCCGATAAATTGAGATCGACAAAGGGAAGGTTCTCAATATTATCATCGAGCCATTTAATATTGGTTTATCATTTCGGTCGATCATTTTCCTTATTACACCCGCTTTTGTTTTTTTAAAAGTGTCTATAGAGTTTTTTTGTCGGTTCCTCAATAAGACCGACTCCTTGAAACCTGCAAATTAGGTAATAGCTGTATGTGAAATAAAAACCCTTGACTTTGACATCACAAACCGATGTCAAAAACGTATTGTAACTTCCAACCAAGAAAAAATATAAGTACTATTACATATGCCCAATAACAGTTATAAGGAAAATTGGACAGGATTGTAAATTTTGTCCTCTTACAAAGAAAACAACACCATAAAAGTTGATAAATATCAGGATTTCCAGGGCGGTAAGCTGTAAGTGTCCGAAGATTTATCGATATTGATATTAACTTGGACTGTAGTTTTGTTTTATAAGTGGATCCATGTATTTACATTAGATGATTATCTCAATAACCTTGTATAAGCCTATGTACCTTCATATGGTATTTACTAGTAGTTAAGAAAGTTAATATATTTAACAACCTTTTTTTTAACGATGGCAAAAATCATCAGATGACCCCTCCCGCTGTGGGTCAGCAGTGGTGAGGGAGTGTCAGACTTTTACTAAGAAAACCACCAGGGCCGCGGTAACTCTTTCGAACAATCCTGCAGCCCTGGCGGGATATTTAACTACCTTCGATTCACTTAATCGGAATAAGGTAAATTGCTTAGCGTTCAAAACAAAAGAGAGTTGGCCAATGCTCTTACTTGCTCTCTTAGTTCAACAGTGGACGTTACATGACCTTGCATTGCGTGCAACTTAAATATATAATGTGTTATCAGCCTTGGGCGTGTATACGGCAGCCCTACGCCGGTCCCACGGTGGGCGCCACTCAATGAATACCCGCCTATCGTAGCTGACACGCGATCTTTGTCGTGTCAGTTGAACTGGGGACGTGTGCTTGTAATTTTATTTGTGTTAGCTTTGTTAAATATTTAGATTTTATTGGATAGTAGTTTTGTTGATGATTTATTTTAATGTAGCATTTTTGTATAAGCTTTAGGAGGGATCCTGCCCATGTTATATTTTATTGTTTATATCTTGGATGTACGAATAGGCTACTTAATAATCCTTTTTCGTTTTTCAGTGTAAATCACTGCCATAAATTAAAAATCTGCATATCATAATTTGTTTTTCTTTCAAAAAGTCTTCACAAACTGGATCGAATACCGACCGCACTGCAGGTCGAGAAATCACCTAAAGCGGAATGTATAAAATCTCGTTTACTAAACAAATCTGTTTATTCTTAATTTCCTTTGTATAAAATCAAACGCTATTATTAACTACTATCACAAGAAATACCAACATCAACCATCTGGTACACTTTCATACCCGTCACATGTGATGTACATACACAATACATTCCACAATTTAATAATGTATTTTCTCTCTATGAAAGTGATAGGCTAGGTGATAAATGTCGTACAATAATTGCTCAGTGGGTTTAACGTAGTTTCGTTGGACGAACGCCAGCGGCAGATTGGTGGACGAGGTAAAAACTGATATGTCCCTTATGAAGGCTGAGGTAAGTTAATCTGGGCTGATTTTGAAATTCAGTGACAGTTGATGCTGTAAAAAGCTTGAAAAAAAGGACCTAATTTCAAAGGTTCCAATAATTAATCAGCGTGGTAGGAAAGTCTATTTTGGTGGCCTCGGAAGCCCTCGGGAGACATACATAATTAGACGTTCAGTAAAAAAATATTCATTTAAAAAAGGATGAAGAATGTCAATTAACTTTACGGTATTTTGGCATCAACTTGAATTTTATTTTTGGAGCGGCAGTGGAAAATGCACAAAAAGAAATATACATATTTAGGTTCACTTACATATGACTGAAGTGACAAATATACACACGATTTGGTATTCTGAGCTTCACACATCAGATCGTTAAATTGCAAAAAGTAATCTTCCAAAAATAATTAACCTTATTTTAATACTCATTAAAGGTAAAATATATGACGTCAATAAAATCTTAATGACTAAGGAGTCGTTAATTATCGTTAAGAAGTCTGAAACGGATTTCCGTACTTCCATAATCATTATTTACTGGTACTTCGGCGGCCATATTTTACCACCTACGGCTGTCAGCTGATGAGGTCATTGTCTGTGGACGTTTATACACAGAATTAGAATGAACCATTTAAGTTTTTAATTATAGAATGTTTTATATTTTTAATAAAAGAATTGAATTTTTATTCCTTAAACTTTTTTTATGATCGAGTTCGTTACGTGACGTGAGTATATCGTAGTAGCTGTATTTCAAAATATCTGACGTGTATCAGACATTGTTTTTCAAAATGTTATGTACCTACTAAATATTTAAATGGATTTCAGAAGTCTATTTTACCAAGTTGATGCATACTGATAGATGGAAGTTGATTGATTGGACTTATCAAAACAATATGAAATGTAAATAAATGCTTAAACATGTAAATGACTGACAGGCCATATTAACGTTGGTAAACAAATGATTCACAAAAACCATAGTATAACTTCACATACCACAAATATTAGCTTTTGTCCGACGTGTTGTTCTAATATATAAATCATAGCTTCTAATATATTGAACAAGGAAATATTACCTATTACAAGTATTGGTATAACTTCACCTAAAGCATAATAAATCAAATCGAAAGCCAAATACATACGTCATCATTATGGTCAAAGACTATCTCGCAGATAGGAAACTGCCTCTATAAACTAGAGTTAAGAGATTGTGCCTATTTTGCCAAGGACGCATGTTTATGAGACGCGAAGAAGCCAAGACGTCTGTCTCGTGTATCTCGAGTTTATTGCCTAACGTCTAGTCTGTAGACACCCTAGTGCCGTCGGATATATTACCATTTTTACTATTGTTTGGGACTTTGAAAAGGCTATGTGTATGTATAGATGTTTATTGATTTTTTTGGGTTCTGACATCGGGTTTGGTAATAAAAGAATTCTTCTAGAATTCACTATTTCTCTTATTTTGTTCGGTGTAACACCTATTATATTATAGGCCTATTTTCCCAGAAGTTTGCTTCAGGTAAACCCACGCACCAATTAACCTTACTCGAGTAACTATGTTTAAGAGTCATCATTCCTGAATTTGCTTGATTTTGTCTAAATCGTATTTCGAAAGATTTAAGTCAATTATCTTATCCCGCTAACTATGTTTAAGTTTTATTATTTCTGTAGAATTTAATTTTGTTTAAATCACATTTCGAAAGGGTTATGGGTAACTTTGTCTTGACATAATCCTTTATGTAGCTTTGGCCTCATTTTATTGTCTAGAAAAGGCGACACACTGTCTGCCAGGCTGTTTATATGTCTATGGTACAGAATAAGAGAATTGTATTATTTCTACAGTATTTTTATTTAAATGTTTGTTATATCATAATAGATAATCCTGTTATGCCATGTAGTCATTGGTTTTGTAATATGAAAATAGCAATTTCAGGACATTTTCCATTTGCGAAATTACCATCTTAGAACAATGTTATTGAGGTTAGTTTTTTCTTTCGATATAAAATTATGCATTGCTGTCAATTCAGTTGGGAAAAACAACACTCAAAATCTGTCAAATTACGTATTTGAATATGACAGCTATCAAATTAGTGGCGTTTCTCAAAGTTACATAAAATAAAACCTTATTTGTGTGCTGTCATGTTTTAATTTTATATCAAACCTTTTATTTAAAAGTAACTTTAGTCTTAAGGATTAACCACTTTAGCATTGTTTAACACAATTAATGAATCCATTATCTTGTGGAATTTTCCACATACATTTAATGTAATAAAGTAACTTTGGCCACAGAGTAAATAGCAATTTCTTGGGACTAATGAAATCTTGTCACGGCTCGACACTGATTGAATTACACATCTCTTTATGATGAAATTAACTGAGAACAAATGAGAAATTTAATTATTAAAATTATTTATCTCGTGCGTTTTAGAGAGTAAAAGGTTTTTCGAATTAAAAGATTTATTAAATGTATAATTATATAACAAGATCCTTAATTACTTTGAGAGAGAGACTTGAAATGATTGAAAGCGGTTTTATTTCGAATAGGTACTCTAAGAGTCAAGATTCTGTTAGCTATTAAACGGAATAAAAATATTTTTTTCTTGTTTACCCAATAGCTAAGGTTATGTATGACTCAAATTGTAGCTAGTATTATAAAGTAAACTTCTGACAACATCATAAAGTTGAAATTGAGACCAGAATTTTTATGACAAACATAATTCACATGATTCAAGTTTCCGAACTCTACTAAAACCGTTGTATTATTGCTGTTTATATGTTTTCAATAAAGGTAAACTATAACTAACCGTACTAGTAGTTGGGAAGTTATTGACTGTGTAGTTTTGTAAACAGGATGCAAGTAGTTGCATATCGAGGTAAATGACCGGCGCTTTCCGTTGCAAATAAATGGGGAACATTAAATTTTATATGCTTTTTGTGGAGCACACATAAAGGAAGATGAAATGTATTGAGTACAGCTTTTATTTGTATGTGTATGTATTTGGAATAATGGATTTGTAAACTTCTTACTGTTTTCTGGTACATCAAAGTGGGTACCAAAGAAAGTTATTCAAAAATGTATTCATTTCACATAGGTATTTGCATAGGAGTTGAAACCCACTCTTATTTCAGTTATTATTTAATATTTCAATGCAATTAGTATCGCAGTATTTTTTTTCCTAGCAGATTCTACTCGACCGGGAAATGGACATAAAACCACAACAAATATTATGAAAGAAATAACGAGTATACCATAAAGTCATTCCTAGGGTAAGTAGATCTGTTTTTATAACGATTCCCTGAGGCCAGTGGACATTACCGTAGGGCCCACTTACCTCGCCTTCGTCAAGCGAGTAGCCCAGGGGTGATGAACCTTCGACATTAAGAGCCAAATTGCAAAAAATATTTATTTATAAGCGTGTCCAGTAATCTAATTGTAAATAAGCGTTTAAGGGTGTCAATTGAATTGAAAATGTAATTTATAAAAATTTAGTATTTGATGCAATTTATTTAATGGGATCACCTAAAAACAATTACTTACATCCAGATGAATATTAGGACGGATAGCTAAGTGTGCACTTCCATTAGACGACCACATCAATCACTTCAATAATGTAGAAAACAAAGAAAATAAATGTATATAATTTTAGCACGCTTTAATTTTGCAACTTATAAGTCGCGAATGAACTTAGATGCATATAAGGGGTTTGCAATTTCTTCTGCCATATGCCATTTGGCGTATACCAGTGGTTCACCACTCCTGCCATAGGGCCTACTTACGTTGCCTCCGTCAAGCTACTAGGCCATCCATTAAGTGAGGTCAGAGGTCAAGGACACAGCCGACACAACTTCATTCGTGAGTATTAGGCATTCCTAACTATTCGTGTAACTTACAGTTTTTTGTCCGTGAAATTGTAGTGTATGTATGTAGTTGGTATTGTGGTTGAGTCATTGTTTTTGATGATGTCCTGTGGAGTTGGTGGATGATTGAAAGTTTGCAAAAATTTATATTCATTTAATTCAGGTACATACATGAGGGAGTACATAAGGAAGTATATAGGGGGAGCGTAAGGAAAGATGTAGGGGAGCTCACGAGGGAGTATCTAGTATAATAATATAGTAATATACGGAACTTATTTGAAAATAGCAAAATAATTCGACAGAGCAAAGTATCAGTGTCATAACATCGCATCGCGTCGTTTAGCCGCGTTTATTGCCCACGTAGGACAAAGGGTCGGTCGCCGCAACGCGCGTAAAATGAAACTGATATCAATTTCACGCAACGATAGATATCTGTTTAGTCGTATTATAACTTAGATCGTAATAACTTTTGGATTTTGTTAGTAGTTATATTATTGGATTAAAAGATTTTCGATCTAATGCTGCAGTTTCAATTTAGTTTTGTTTATTGTTGAAGAATTTGCGAAATTAGTTTTAGTATTGAAAAATAAATGTTTTTGTTTTTAATTTGCTCTTCAGTTTCTACTTAAACTTAGGGACATTAAACAAAAAAGAACAATAATATATATATATATACAACATGTAACGTAATTAACGCACACCCTCAAACACCCAATTAGAATATTATGTTTTAATCATAATACATACACTGAATTTTTAATTTAACATGTATATGCATTGTTATTTACTAAATTAGTTATACCAATTCTTGGAGAACTTTTCGGTCATACTACTACGCACGCAAATATCGCGCCGCGCGCCGCTCGGCTCGACACAACATAACGAAACTACGGAAAAAGCCGACAATACACGAAGTCTTATTACTTTGAGTTACGGTCTATTTGAATTTGTTTTGACTGTACAGGGTTAATATGACAATAATTTCCGTAGTTTTAATTATTTTTGGGATAAAAAATTACCTATATTAAAAATGATATAAATCGATTCAGTAAACGATTCGAATGTTAATTAAGTTACATGTTGTATATATAAAATAAAAATTAATCCAACTTTCACATTAAAACTAATGAACTTATTTAAATGGGTACACAGATAGTCTAAAGAAGAGCCTGAAAAACTATTTTTTCTTCGGGTATAGAAAGTAGTCCAATCGGGACACGTGTGGTATCACGTGAAACAAAATTAAATAAAAATATAATATATGTAATACGAATGTTACTATTTATCAAATTCTTATCCGTAGATTTTTTCTAAGATTAACGTCACGTTTTGTTAGCGCCTTACTGCTTCACGGTCAGAAAATTATCGCGGGAAAATCAAAATGTCATTAGCGATTTCAAAATGGCTACCCCGTCACGCAATAGTCGTAATCAATGGTCATTATTCATTTCTTCTTTACATGAAAACCCACCGTCTTGCAAGATACAAGCTGATATTTTTCTTATAAATGTACTGGCAAACTATACTGGGTATAAATTAAAAACTTTAACTATCATTGCAAATCTTTCCATCCAATAGTGAAAACCGCATGTTAAAACGATCATCCCGGTGTTTATCGTGAAAATACAGATCAACTAGAAGAGTTTGTTTTGTAATATGTACTCGTATATTCAGTAATAACTCAGACAAAAACAAATTACAGCGACAAAGTCATCTATCTTGTATGACCTATTTAAATTCTACAACTAAAATGTACGAATAATCTTCGGTGATATTACGAAAATGTATTTCGAGATACACGACAATTCTACAGAAGTGCAGATCTTATAATATAAATGTTTCGCTCGACCTGTTATTGTTATTTCTGTAAGTCACATTGTTATTTTCGTTTCTCATGACGTCAATTCTTAATTGACCAACTGTAAAATGTTGAGATATCGAAGAAAATACGATTTTCTTTCAATTCTTTGAGACTTTGCGTCAAAACATTTTGAATTGCGGCTTGCGGATTATGAATTAAATTAAAATATGAAGTAATAAAAGTTGTATTTCCACATAAATTATTTTTGCATTTTAGACATCTGTCTAGTCTTTCACCAACTACGTTGGCATCAACTTCCAGACTAACCGAATGCCACTGAGTTCCAGTTTTACATGGAGCAACTGCCTTACTGACCTTATCTCAGTGACTCGGGAAACTCGGACCCGCTTGGTGAGCCTGGAAAAATTAAATATGCCTACCAGGAAGTCAGACTTGACTTCGTTTGCATAAAATATACGAAGTAGCAATAAAAACGGTATATACCTATATGATATAACCTGTCTATATTTTGCTCAGCGTTTGATTGAACGAGGTGTCGGCAACAATCAACATTGGTCTATAAAGACCCGCGCAGAACGCTCGCAGAATATAAATAAATGCTTGTACTGCTTCAAAATCAATTTCAATCATACTTAGTTCCACGAAACAGGGAAAATGGAAGTTATTTATAAGTATTCCTTTTGTCCGACGATGTAATCAAACGAAATGTCCGTCTATATCCTTTGATATTTTCTTAGAAAACTACCTATGAAGAATTTCTTATAGAAAAGTTTGGAAACCACCTACCATTTTCAGCTAATTAAATTAAGTTGACTTTTAAAAGCATGTATAATTCAATAAAATTAAAATAAATGGACCTTTTACTAAGTTTTCAGTAAAAAAGCCTCTTGGAAGTTAGTTTGGGAGTTTTTCTTAATTAGAGGAAATTAAATGTTCAACGCCTTAGCAACGAACTGCCGAAAGTAATTTTTCGTACCTAGACTTTATTTTTGTGATAGGCTGAAAGATCACTTATTATATTTACATACTATTTACTAATCTCTCTATTTCATTTGCGTCTAACGGTACCTGTATAAAGAGAAGCGTTGTTTTATGAAAATCCGTGTTGTTGAATCAGATCATGAATTAAATCAGAAACTATTTTTTTTCGACCAGGTTCAAATATATGGATTCCAAGACTGGATTTCAATGTAACTTAAATTTGCCACAATCTGAGCGTCCTTCAAAAACAATAAAACTACCTTAATTAATAAAAAAACAAAGGCTTGGCAACATAAAGCTTGCGGCGCAAAGGTGCGGTTTTAATACTTAACCATTTTCCCTACTAACAGAAAGGTTGCCGCTGTATATCAAGGCTCCCTTTGATCTGCCGCCAAATACCACGGTTACGGTAACCGTGCGTTACAACCTTGTTACAACTCATCACTGGTTAATTTGAGAAATGTCGTTTGATATATGAGAACCGTGAATTTTAGATCGTTCGTTTTTAATCGATACTGTTATGAAGCTGAAGAATTTGTTTGTTTAAACGCACTGTCCTGAGGAACAACTAAAAGATATTTCAGTGTTTGACAACCCATTATTTTATGGACGAAAGCTTCTCTATAATCAGGTATATCTCTCAAAGGACGCGGGTGAAATCGCGGGCAGAAGCTAGTCGGCATATAATTCGTTGGTCAGCTAGCTAGGAGTTAGCTGAGACATTACCAAGTAAAAGTCATATGTGTAGGACACAATAAAGTCACAAAGAAAAATAAATAAAAGTAAGTGAAACAAGAATATATCTGAAAGAAAAATATTACCAGCATTATAAAGGGTTTGGAAAACGCGCCCCTTGTTAAATACTCAGCCACTTTAGATAAAAGCCTGGCATGTAATATCGGTAGCTTTTGTTTTTTTTTTGTTGTTCTAAAGTATCCCAATAAATACGTTTTTCTGGTGTTTTCAATTAATGTTCGTGATCGGCCTAATCGAAAGAGTACATGTGGAATTCTTTTGTTTTGTACGGGAATCGTAACTACGTGACTAAAGTATTACCATAATATGGCTAACTGAAATCTTATTCTGGCTTTTAATATCTGACTGTGAAGTAAATACAAACTAGTTAGTCATACTATCTGTCTGTAACCAGTACGATGGTCAAAAAATTAATTGTAAAAACTGGGAGTGAAAATCCCCGCCTTTCAGGCACGACTGGCAGGGTGAGAACCATAGGACCAATGTCTTATTCCAAATCCATTGACAAATGATGGAGGAAAAACGTCGTGAGGACCTTCACACACAAAAAATGCCCAAAAACGTAAATCCGTATTGACCATTCATCGTGAAAAATCTTCAATGCTTTTTTTGCTGCATATTAAGCTGCTGGTAAGCTAGCCTATGCCGTAATTTTTTGTGCACCTGAACATCCTCCTCGATAAATGGGATTTCTAACACTGAAATCATTATTCAAATTGGTCTAGTATTTCATGAGATTATTGTGTTCAAACCACCACTTAAAATTAGCACACCTAAAAAAATAAAATGGCTGCGTTGTCCTTAAAATACCTTCTTGTGTGGGAAGAATCATTATACCTACCATTTAATAGAATACCTCAACCTTTCCCATAGGGACAGGCTTGATATCCGTGTAATAGTGAAGGGATTCATTACAAAGGTACTTATGTAAATCTGGTTGTTTTCCCCGCAGACGCCATTTGTTACGAATGGTCCGACCTCCGTCGTGTTTACAATAACAACTCTATTACTTGACGAAGTGACGTTTCAAACTTTGAATTTCGAAGTTTGGAAGTCTATGTTTTGTGCTCTGATTTTGAAATTGTTTTTCGAATGGAATTTATGAGAAAATGATGGAGTTGTCTGTGGGCTTTACGTTGAGGTTATAATAAGTATTTTGGAGATGACAGCATTAGGTAAATAGTTATAGAAACAATATTTGTAATGTAGTGAAATACACCATTCGTCGGTTTTATCTCATAACTGATCCCAACTTTACAATGAATAATATGCATTTCTAAGAATTTATATGCATATGCAATTTAAGTGCCAAACTTTAGCTAAGTAGGAAGAGACCTTCAAGAAAATCTCTACAAAAATCTTATACAAAATTTAAACAACCTCTAAGCACATTAGCAGCTTCACTAAACAATGTAACCTAAGCCAAGACAGCCATAACACGCTAAACTGGTGACCTGCCACAGCAAAGAGCAATTTTATCAAGTTTCGTATAACGTCAAATGCCAAATGCATTTCCACGGTGATTTGGCTAGCGTTGTTACTGTTTAACCCAGTAAGTGACCTAAACTGTGGTTGTTATGTAAGCAAGGTATTTGTGTCAATGTCTGTGTGAGGAATCTGATTTTTTAATAATTTTATTATAGTGGAAGTTCCTAATCTATTTCTTGGAAACTAAGAATAGCTAAACTTTTAAACATATCTCTTGTTCTCACCTATGTTCCTAGAAGGCTCTGTTCCATGCGCAACGGACGGAGCTAGTTTTAGAAAAATAACTTCATAATACATAAGTACATAAGTAATTAGTATTAGTAAGACTGCTTCATTGTTATAATTACTTCTTTAAATTGAAAAACACTTATAAGTAGCTTTATGTATTTTCGCCTCTGAAAACTATCTTTTATGTTACGTTTCAAAGAAAATATTTTTACAACCTATAAGGATAACTCAAGAAAAATATATGTACAAGCCTTGCTCCTAATTGCAAAAGTATTCAATCAGGAGTAGGTCCATCAATCATCATCAACAGACTCATATATACGGCTAAGATGTCGCAAACGTTATTTATGTAATTTTTTTTTTTATATCCTTACAAAAAACTGATGACCACGAATATATCGTCAGACTTGATAGTTAAACCAAAAAGTTATAAGATGCTTTTTGCGATGGTGAACATTTTTATCCTTTTTGCGGTATGATACCCCTACGTTAGTAATAAGTTAATCTAATATGATACTGCTTAATGATGCAACTTGTAATCTGAAATAATCATCAGGTTAGCGATAGGTAATAAAAATAAATCAGGTATATGCAACGTAATCTTGAAGACCCACAAATCAATAACAAATTAAATACTTACCGATTTAACAGCATTTTAAATAACAAAAGTGTCAAAAGAGTTCAGTCTTTTGACGGTCTAAAATGTATTTGTTTCCAGTAAAAATTCACAATAAAACAGTTATCTTATATTTCGCTTTACACTTTATGTTTGTCATAGTTTTCCTCGGTCGTATACGTGCCGATACCGTTTCTAAAGTACGCAATCAGGATATCCGAACGTCGTCGTATTGTGAAGGAGAGATGTACTTACGACTTTTTTCAATAAAAATATATGATTTCGCTGTAAAAACTGTATAGTGTGGAGCTACGTAGAATGTAGGGTCTATCTGTCATTCCAAGTTAAAATAAGTACTATGTGTAAGAAAATTTGCAGTTTCAGCAATCAGCTTTTACGGCCTCTTTGATTCAGAAAAATAAGCATTTTAAAGTTATATTATAGTAGTTTAATTTTATATGTTAGCTAGTAATGAAGCGACCAACCGTAAAATGTAGTAAACGTTTAGTTTGACACATCTATAGAAAATCTTCTAGTCTCAAGGACTTGTAAAGAACTTGACGAGTAAATTATTTATGCAAAGTGCATTAAAAACTATTTCCAACAATACAATTGCGACAAAAAGTCGCAGGACTACGCGAGCAACAGTTTTCCCATCACGAGTCACGTCTCGATGCTTTGTGCGGACTCGGTCCTTGCTCCGATGGTACACTTTCCGACGGTATTATGTAGCTGAAAGCTTCGATCTGGAAGCATTCTTTTTGCAATATTTTCTTTTAGTTAAATGAGGCTTAAAAGGTTATATTTTAACTAAGATTTTAATTTGAGAAGTGTTCTCACCTACCTAAATATTGTTTTGAGAGGAACTTGGAACTTTTAGACATCGCTGAGAAGCTCGCCGCTAATTCGATTTAGGAAAAGTAACAGGAAGCATAAGCTGCTTATTAAAGCAGTACTGTAACTTTCTTTTAAAACTATTTTGTAAAAAATATTCTGAATAGGAAAGTCTCAGTCATTCTCATGTTTTATTTTTTTTTAATATAATGTGCCCTTACGTATGTGTTCCATGTAGTACATAGTAAAAGGTAGGTATATATGGCAGACGAGTAAGTAACCAAAGTGGGTCTTTAAAAGAAACTGCTAGTCATGTCCTCACACAAATCTTTGTAAAGTGGGTAATGTAATGACAGTATATCCATCTCACTCACGACGTATTGAAATGTAATCTTGTAACGTTATCAATTTATTTCACAGAAAAAATCATGTGAAAATTCTATCATGATGATGAGATGATGGCCCGAGAATTTTGAATTTACATCTTCTTTGAACAATTTTTTTGTCCTGAAATGGATCTATGAAAACAAAGACAATGGCTGAAAACTTTTCCTCAAATTCTACGCTTATTTACATTATGTCTATGGCCTTATTTTATTAGCAATTACATGTGAAGGTACAGGTACATATTTTTAATGCTCCATTTGATATGTTATTTCAGACAAAATCAGATAATAATACAAAATGCATCTAGATGACAGTTTGAAACCATGAAAAGTTTTGTAAATTCCTTAAATGTATGCAATTCAATCATATTACTATCTTGCCTAAGAATATTATGCTTATTAGCCATAATAATCCCTTAGGACATTTCTCTAAACGAGAAAATTAGTCTCCTAATATAAGTAGGTTAAACTTGAATCGTCCTTGTTCTGGGAAAAACAACGTATTTTTATTTGAGGCAATAATTCTTATCACTTCGCTAGTTTCGTGACCTAGGAGCAAACATTATGTAAATGGTAACAAATAAGCTGAAGTGGGCGTTGAGATGATGTACCTCGACCTACTCGTAGCTATTTATTCTTAAAGGTTAGGGAAAATAATGTTGATAAAATTAAGGAAAATATAAATCTACTAGCTTCTGCCAGCGGTTACACTCGCTTTATGAGAGAACCACTTTCTTTTCCCGGATAAAAGGTAGCCTATGTATCTCTATGTATGCTCTGGTATAGTACTGCCCAGTTTCATCAAAATTCAATTCTGTGGATAGCGTGAAATAGGAGCAAACATCAATAGGACCATATAAATAAACTTCCGCGTTTGTAATATATAAGTAGGATTCTGGTCCTTCTGTCACAGAAGAACAAATCGTTACACACGATTTCTAAAAATCTTTCACAATTAACTTACACTGTAATTAGCTTAATCCATGATTGAGTCAGTTATATTTAGGAAAGTGGAAAGTTTATGCAAAGTATTGAGTAAGTCAAGCAAACAATCCGATTGTGACATAATCTCGTTAAAAGGGCGCGTGACTTGGACGCTTCATAACCGCTTAGAACTATTAAAAGATAAACACAGCTCAGTGAAGGAGTAACCAAAGGTTTTCGTAACATCAACCACTAAAACGCTAGTAGATATTAAGTTCTAATTAAACCTAACGCTAAATTTTGCACATTATTTTTAGCAGAAAGTTCTTGATAATTTCACAAATCTAGGAATCAAACTCGAAACCCTATAGGTATTAGCAGTATCCTTTAAAATCACTTAATTAATATGACAGCCAGTTGAATGTTCAGTTATTCAATCTAAGACCTTCTAAGGGTCGTTCCAACCCACACTGTCTGCCTGACAGACTTAGGACAACTCCCACTCAAAAAGCCAGTCCCAAAATCCCTTAGAAGCAATATTACAGCTAAATAATGAAAACGGTCATCAATGAACCTCAATTTACAGCGTCCCAGTAAAGTACAATAAAAGAAACATAAACAAATAGCTATAGATTCATCTTTTGTTCTGCTGTCAACTGAACGTAGGTCTTTCTGAGCGGTCTAACAAAGATGGCGTCGGTGAATGAAGGACAATGACGCAATAAGCGTACTTGACAGTTGTATTGCATTGCTACTTAATACGAGTGCTGGAATAATAACAGTACTTAGTATTTTACAGGGTTTAAGTTATGAAATAATAGGAGCAATGGATTAGGTTTTTCAAAGTCACTCTTTTGTGTGTTTATTCAAATAGGTTTAACGTGGCTGTTTCGAAATGTGAACTTCAATTTGCACTACATTTAATGGCCTGATTAACTACACCAGTTTGTGGTTTTCACTTGGAATTATTTTACATGTATTCTTTGAATGATTTGATACACCTCGCGAAGATTTAAAAGGACTACAATTTGGGCAACATGGGGTTTTAGATTCGTTGCCAATTACTGACTGCCCCGAATCGGGTTCCAGACCGCAACTGTCATTAATGATGCACCTGTAATGACGTACGGCAAAAGCTCTTGAAATATCTGTTCCAGTTTCAAACTCAGTATAATTTTAGGTTTACTCCGATGAAAGGACCAAATGTTGCACTAGGAACCAAAAGGACCATTTATTAGTGGTTTTGAAGACCAAGTTTTGTATGAAATTAGTCTCTGAAGTTCTAATATTAATTTTAGGTGTGATTTGAATAGAAATAGATTTGAACTGAGCTTGATTTTCGGTATATAGATCGAGGTGATCTTTTATTATGAGTGACGTTTATACAGAGTAATTCGTGATTTATGTATGAGAGATAAAAGTTTTGAAAATTTTTTATTATTTTAGTTAATTTGCTAGACACATGACAGTATGTCGTATTGTCAGACACATATATTATTTGCGGGTAAAAAGCAATTATGAGCACGAAATAGTTACAAAAAATAGACTTAGGTATTTTATTATAAATTAATGACATAGATAAGATAATTATTACAATACAGACACCTAAATGTTATACCCACATAATTGTATTACCTAAATATGATAGGTCTAAAGGTCTTGAGGGATGACTAAGTACATAATGTTATTATATAATAAAGGCACAAAGCTAGAATGTGGCTTTACCTACTACTGAGAGTACGTAGGCAGAATTACTTACTCCTAATTAACTAGTTACTGTCCATCACATTCTCAGTTTTATACGCATTAAAATAGTAGTAATATTAGTAGGAATACTAAGTAAATATTTTAAATGCCAAACTCATCCTACGTTGTCTAAAAACATGATTTAGCTCCTAGGTCCAAGTTCGAAAACATAAAAAAACCGATTTTCTTGAAACGACTGTTTACCTACGTTGAAACTTGATCGTGAAAATTCATAGTAAATACTGTCTTAAGTATATTGACGTTTGTTGTAAACTTGGGCCTTTATAGACAGGTACAGTTTAAACTAGAAGTACCTACCAACTTATTTATGATTTTTACAAAGTCTGTTAAATATAATTATTGACCAATGTGCGTGAAGTAGTTCCTTCTCAGTGCAAGGGAATTTTCTCAATTTAATACCTTAATGTAGCTACGTAGGTGTAAATTTGTCGATATAATATGTTTACTGAGGAGAAATGATAGAGAAGATTCCTAGAACCGCCTCCGCACATTCAGAAACCTATTACAAAACATATGTACCCAGTTTACCACTTGATAGTAATTGTATTGATAAGTACCTGTCTACATTATTAAACTACGATTTCTTTGAAAAATAAGTAAATAAATGCCTTTTGAAAGGTTAAACTATATTGATGAATGGTAGATATAATTTGTTTGTCAACGACGCTTTATCTAAAATTGGATCTACAATGTAATTTCTAAAATAAGCGATTTGTGCGTAGCGTAATAACATAATGCTTATATGATTCTCTGACAATAAATGCATGCATATATATTAAGGCTTTTAATAAAATCTTAATTAATTAACAGTAGTTAATAAGTAATTGAATATTAAACTTTATTTCACAAAGCTTCAGATTAATTCAAAACAAACTTCGTGTAAACATAATTGAGTTAGTTTTTACAAACTTTTAGTTAATTCTATTTAATCACTCAATTACTATTTCTTTTGGATTAAATCGCTTAATTGTTCAAGAAGATCTAATCAAAAGTTTTTAGTTAACAGTAATTAAAAATATTGACATATTGAAGTTAAGTAAAGCTGCAAATATTTGATTGAAAGTTGATTTTTCGTAACGAAAATAAATGTATTTTTTAACTTTTCAGGTGTCACAATGTGCTGTAAGTTACCTTAGGCTTTACAATGAACCTACGGGATTGTTTCAAAGAGCTACCGCGGCTCAGCTTACGTAATTATATTTATTTATCTCACAGATTTAGATCATCCTTGTAACCTGTCCTTTATAAATTAACCTCAACTTTCAAACAAGCCTTGGATAGCTACTTAAAAGCAATAAACAGTACCCTTTTGTAGTACCAACAATTGTTACCTAGCTTATTTACAATTACCTTACTTGTTTACTAGTGCGCAAGATATTATCGGCGCGGGCGCCATCGCATGTCTCACGCTTGTTTCCCCCTTTCCGTTCCCCTCCCCTAATTTATCAAGCCTTAATGACCAACATCCTGCTGGAAGCTCCTTCACCTTTTTATTGCTGAATTCGAGACTTTTGGGTCGTTATCACGATACTTTAAGGACACGGCTTAATTGTTAATGTTAAACGTTAAAGTTTGTGCAATTGGTCCTGATTGGCGAATGAGTAATTTGTCCTTTAAGTATGGTTAGAAGTTGGTCTTTTGAGACAAGAAAGATAATGTCTGTACCTATAGGTGTACTTTAAAGTAATTTCAAACGAACAAATGCTTCGTATTGTAGTGGGACCTACACAGTGGGACTGCAGTCATAACACCGTTTGGTTTATTCGAATTTGTGCGTATGCCATTTGGATTAAGAAATGCTGCACAAACTTTTCAACGTTTTATGCATCATACTGTTTTACAAGACTTAGATTTTCTTTTCAATTACGTAGATGACGTCATCATTGCATCGGAAAATGAAGAGCAGCATAGAGAACATTTACGAAAAGTTTTTGAACGTTTTAATGAATTTGGTATAACGATTAATTTTTCAAAGTGTAGTTTTGGTAAAGATAAATTAGAGTTTTTGGGTTTTGAAGTCTCTACAGAAGGAATTAAACCATTAGAAGATAAAGTTAAAGCGATTATTGATTTTCCAAAGCCGGATACTGTAGAGGAACTTAGAAGATTTTTAGGCATGTTAAATTTTTATAGAGCTCATATTCCTCATTCGGCTGATCATCAGGCAGCGTTAAATAAATATTTAGGGAATTCAAGGCGTAAGGATAAAAGTAAAATCAATTGGACACCTGAAGCTACGGAAAATTTTGAAAAATGTAAAGATGATCTTAAAAATGCTACCTTATTGTATTTCCCATCGGCACATACACCTTTGTCATTGATGACGGACGCATCAGACACAAGTGTAGGTGCAGTATTGCAACAAAAAGTTGATGGCAATTGGAAACCTTTAGGATATTTTTCGAAAAAATTAACTGAAGCACAAAAGAAATATAGTACATATGATAGAGAACTTTTAGCAATTTATTTAGCAATCATACATTTTCGTAATTTAGTTGAAGGACAAGAATTAATAATCTTTACAGATCATAAACCATTAACTTTCGCGTTTACTAAATTAGGTACCAATAGAGAAACTTCTAGGCGAACTAGGCAAATTATGTTTATTAGTGAATTTAGTACTGACATACGACACATTAGTGGAAATAATAATATAGTTGCTGACACATTATCTAGAGTTGAAACAATAACATGTCCCACGACGTTAGATTTCGCAGAACTTGCCACTGCGCAGGAAGTTGACGAACAGCTTGCAAAATTATTGAGGGCGTCAAACAATAACAGTAAAGTAATATTAAAACGTGTAACGTTACTCGATACTGATAAACATGTTTATTGCGAAATGTCTACTAATAGTGCAAGACCATATTTACCTGAAAAATTTCGTCGTTTAGCTTTTGATTCTATTCATAATTTAAGTCATCCTGGTATTAAGACAAGTAAAAAATTAGTAAAAGATAGATATTTTTGGCCTGAAATGAATAGAGATATTGGTAATTGGGCTAAAACATGTGTAAAATGTCAAAGAGCGAAAGTTCAAAAACATACGGTTTCTGATTTAAAGTCCTTTAAAAGTACTAAACGTTTTGAGCATATACATATTGATATTATAGGACCGTTACCAACCTCGCCAGAAGGTTATAGATATTGTTTAACGATTATCGATAGATTCACTCGTTGGCCAGAGGCATTTCCACTAAAAGAGATAACTGCAGAAATCGTAGCGAAAACATTATATGAAGGTTGGATTAGTCGTTTTGGTTGTCCCATAAAGCTCACTAGTGACCAGGGTCGTCAGTTCGAAAGTAACTTATTCAAAGAATTAATGATTTTAATGGGAATTATAAAGACACGGACAACTCCGTATCATCCTCAATGTAATGGTTTAGTAGAACGTTGGCATAGATCTTTAAAAGCCGCGTTAATGGCTCGCTTAAATAATAAATGCTGGGTTGACGAATTGGCAACTGTAATGTTGGGGTTACGCACAACGATAAAATTAGATACAGGCGTAACCGCTGCACAAATGCTGTATGGCAGTAATATTAGAGTACCCGGTGACTTTTATGATACAACTGATTTGAAAATTAGCGATTCAGAAAATTTCGTAAATAAGTTAAAGGTTGTAATTGACGGGTTAAAGCCATCTAATAGGAAAAATAAGTCACCAAATAAGATTTTTGTGCATAAAGACTTGTATGATTGTGAATATATTTTTATCCGTAATGACGCAGTACGGAAACCGTTACAACCACCATACGACGGACCATATCGCGTCATAAGTAGAGATAATAAAGTATTTTGTATTCAGTTGCCCGACCGACAAGTTAAAGTTTCTATAGATCGTCTGAAACCAGCGTACATGTTAATAGAGGATGAATCGCAATCTAAAGTAGTTGATAATAGTAATAGGGATACCGTTTGTCGAAAAGTTACGAAAAAAGTAACAATTCAAACGGACGAACCCGATAGTAAAGTTTATACTACGCGAACTGGTCGAGTAAGCAAGAAGCCATTGAAATACCGATAAATTATTTTATTGTTGAAATGACAATTTTGCAGATTTATTTAGGACATTAGTTTCAAATTGTGGTATCGTGATCTTTAATTTCATTTACGTTGAGACGATACATCAGTATAGTGGATTAAATTAGCAAAATGGGTTCTAATCAAACGAAAGAGAACGTAATTGTAAACGAAAATGTATCTAATGTGGCCCATATGCATAATAAGCTAAATATTATTGGCATAGTGATGATAGTTATTATAATAATGTTAATCATGGTATTTGCCTACGCACTGAAACGAAGATTCATTAGAGGCGTGAGGAAATGGTTAAGAAAAGAAATGGTAGCCAGTTCTGTAGCCTTACCGAGTATTAAGGTCGAAACTGTGCAACCTCAACATACAATGAGTCCGCCGTCAACAGCCAAAGTTGTGCTTTGATAATAATATTCTGATCAAAAATCTTCGTTCTCTCAAGTGATATTATAATTGTGTGAATGTGTAGTGAATGTTAAACAGTAGTGAATGTATATATTTTTTATGGCGTCATCATGTCGGATACTGGAGACTCTTGGTCATTCGTACGAGTAGGTCAAGCGTGTAATTTTATTTTTTAATATGTATAGCAGAGTAACCCGGCATGATAACTACCTTTAACGTATTTCGTATATATATACTTAGATTATGTATATTTCATGTTATCTATTATGTATGTAATCACATTAAATGTCAAGACGGACTCTCTAGAAGTGTTCCGCAACTGTAATAGACGTATATGAGTAGTGTATTACATAGATTTAAGTTAGTTACAGGACGTATTGTGTTATATTTTGTTTTTCGATCGTAGGACATTCTGCATAGTTTGTATTGTTGGTACCGGCCGGCCACAATGACTCCAAGAGAGGAGAACAGAGTATAACACAAAGGTTAAGAACATTTTGTACTTAGTTTAAGATAGTTCTATATTGTTAAAATCAAAGTTTTGTCCTGTTTGAAGATAGATTCTCTACTCTGTATTTGATATTTACTTTGTAATAATGAACATAAGTTTGAACCCGCACTCTCAGGCACGAGAGGTGTATCTTTTAATCACTAAGCCATTAGGTACAAAGCCAGTAGTATTGAGACAAACATGCGCTTATCGCACAACCCGTCAAGCATTCTGTTTCAAAGTTGTTATTGTATAAATGTATACTGTAAGCAAATTTTTGTTGAGACTGTAATTTAATAATATTGTTTGTGAACATTGTAAGCTTCTTGGATTATATAGCAACTGGATAAGAATATTTTTTTTGTAAAAAAATCTTTTGTCAAAAATTTTTTTTAAAAAAAGGGGAGGAATGATGTAGTGGGACCTACACTAATTGTTGACGCATCAATATTGTTCATACTGTACTTGCATTGTGTTCGCCTCCCCAGTTGTCCCGTATATCGCGCTACCAACGCACGCTACTCAATATTGTGACCGTACCTAATCGTATGTAACCTAATTGGAGTCAGAAAATAAAAGTGTATTAATTAGTATTCGGTTTATTCACTTATCTCTGAACACGACACCCCACCATCTAAAGTATCACCAAACTCCAAATAAATACGAATTCTTTTACAGGAGTAAATATTTACGTACCTAAATCGCAATTAACGTTCCAAAACAATTTGGAGTTGGAATCCTTTTGCGAAGGCGAAGTTTGTGCTTCTCTCAAGGACTTGCAAAGGTTTCATCAAAAACATGCGGCGCGAACAGGGGTTACACTATTTGGTTACAAACTTTTAGGGATAAAAGGAGACCCTAGATTTTCCACTGACAGATGGTCATGGAAAATTCTAGAACTTTTTCTAGAATATTTTGTATCTGCTTATATTAAGGCATTGTTATTATTGATGTGAACAACAAAAGTATATGTTTTTGATGAATTTATGGGGGTTTTAGTTATGGGGTAAAAAGGTTGTCTAAACGTAGTTAAGACAAAGAACAGAAGGTGTACCAATTTTAGCTCCTTTGGAACACAGGTAAAACCACGGAAAAAGGCTGGTATATAAATACAATCGATAAGTTCCGATTCAGGTTATTTAAAGACTGGATGTCTGCTGACCTCTTTCAGAACACTTAGCATTCGGAAATATCACGGACTATTATTTTTAGTGCAGCGCAACGGAAAACAAAATCTGTTTGTTCTTCCATTGTCAGCGGAAAGAAAGAAAGTAACGAATAGTTTACCCTTTGTTAGACCTTACGTATCTTGAATATTTGATAGGGGAGTAATATTTTTGTATATTTATGCAACAAAGGAAGGTATTGTTCGGTTGTGGCGCTCTGTGTCCTCATTGAGCAGGTCAAGGGGCCCGATTGGAATCTCTGACTAAATAACGGTCTCCAACTTTGTTGCTTATTTAGCTCAAAATATTTGATGATATTATGCGTTTTTAATAAGCCACGCTGACCTTTTGACATGAAAGTTCGAGTGGTTCAAGGTTCCTTTTGTTTTTTGATAGCCGTCTAAATAAGGGGTCTAGATTAGACTTTTTTGTGTTACCGTAGCTCATACCTTTGTAAGGAATTTTGCAATCTTTTTCTGTCTTTTTTCGGAATTCTAATTAAGAATAGTGTGTACTCTGCGGTCTTGTGACTTTTTTATCAACGCTCGTTTTTCTCTGTTGAGACAAAAAATACAAAACATAAAAGTTGTTACTTTTATGTTTTGTATTTTCTTACACATGTATGTCTTACTCTATATACTGAAAACACAAATATATGAAATTCTTTGTCATTCTAATTGGCAACTAAGGTCGCGGCTATCGACTGGCGGCCAAGTTTTCCTAGTATTTATTGATTTGCGAAATGTTACTCTATTAAGACAATATTCGTTCACCCTCATATGTGGTTCACTAAGTACTTTTATATATAGAAAGAGTTAATCCAAGTTTTAAACGAGAAAAAATCTTTGAATTAAAAAAAATATGTAATATGTGGCTAGCGAGGTCTTAACTGAAAATAAATGACTTAATATTCGTGTACCTAATTATAATTGATGTTAAAGCAAGTAGCACCAATTACTCAACATGTTATTCACAAAGGTGGTCCAATGCCTTCCTAAACTATCGACAAGACAGAAGTCGTTTAAAATATTTTAAGAGAACTTTACTTTTCGTTTAACAAATAGGCTCTAAAAAAGTTGTTTCCTTATCGACTCCGTTGACATTTACTCTGTGGTTTATACTATGTTAATGAAAGCATCATGGCCGCCAAGTGGTTGTCAACGTGCGTTTGTTTCCCAGTTTATTCGCGGTAATGCTACAGGAATAGACCCTGGCTGTAAACTCGGAAAATATATCAGCAAGATATGTGGAAGTGTGAAGCACCCAATTACAGGTGTGACAAATATATTGCGAATTTATTTAAATTGCTGTAGTAAGGAAATATTTACTGTGAGATATTTTGATTCTCATAGGATACCTACTTAATTTTGAATTTATGCTAATAATAATTTTCAATATATTGCAAAGCATGGAAATAAATAATTATTATAATTCTGGCTTGCTTTGGCGCGTTTTTTATGAGCGATATTGAAAACTCTCTCTCCATATTAAACGCTACTCAGTTGTATCAGGTGAGACTGGAAGCGGAACCCAAAACATTTTAGAAAAAACTAGACAGATGGTGAAAAATATTTGGGGAGGTCTATTGTCCAGCACTGGACATTGACGTCACATGAAGGTTTGTTACTCAATTACGCAGACATGGCTAAGCGGATTTGGGTAACGTTTGGGCCGCAGTGTCTAATCTGGATTAAGAAATAATACTGACACACCTCAATTTAGACACCGCGTATACTTTTGAAGTAAACGCAGACAAAGGAGAGCGGATATTTCCGGACTAGTGGATTTCAATAACCTATAAATAGTTTTGCCTACTAAAGATAGAATATTGACATAAACCCGTAGAAGTAGGTAATGTTCATTAATTCTCCGCAGTAAACAAATTAAAATACATAGATTGGTTTTTGACATCCTTCGGAAAAGAAACGATTCTTGTAATATTGGAACTATTCGAAACAATTCTTGTTTGTACTTGTTTGTAGGAACTGAGCACTATTAAAAATAGAAGTGTTAATTAATTCCGTTTATTTCATGTGCTCTTTAAAATAATCATCTGGAAATCTATGGTTCCTGTCATGGTTAAATTTGGGTGTATGCTCTTTGACATTTGACTGCTGAAATTTGACATTTGACTAATGACTTATAAGTTTTAGTTTAAATAAAGTATGTATTTATAATTTGTGTGCCCTTTATTAATCATGGAATACATTTATCATTCTGACCTTATACCATTTCATTTTGGGTCGGTAAGGTACACATTCCTTTCTGCCATACCTACATCTCTATGAAACCATCATTAGCATTTTACCTCTTATTTTTGAACATAGCCTATACAAAGAAAATCTTAAATACTTCTGTTTTTATTACAAACTTTTAGACGAAAAAAAAGTCTTGAAACAAGACGTTTTTATCCAATTAATCTTGATTAAGATTGTTAATAGCCAGTCATTAAAATACAGGCATAAAACGGTCCGAATGAGTGTATCTAATTGATTCTTTTTATTTTATTTGACATTTAAAGATGTTCCATGTTTTGATTGTAAAACATTCTTAATTCGTGTCTTCATAAATATCACGCGATGGACATGTTAGTAGTAAATGTGACATTGAACGGCCCAATTAAAATAATCGATATATTCGATACAACACTTTAATAGTTATTTGATTTGTTTCTTGGCTGTTTAGCTACTTTTCTTTGACTCGCTAAAAGTTATAATCAAAGACAAACCAAATTCTTCTTTTGACTTTTTAAGCTCCGTAGCGGACTTTCGTATTCACCTCGCATCATTTACCTTACCATACACGTAAACACTTATTTACTCAAACTGAACTACACACTAAGCAACACCAACTATGCACTAATAATGAACACCTATTTTTAACACTTATTATTTTCAATAACTGTCAACAAACTTTCATACAAGTCTGCGCGCCGCGATTTTCTGTCCACATCGCGGTCCGCGCGTAAAATCAAATTTAGAACACAATACGTCACTGACAATTTTTGTTTTTTTTTTTTTTGTTCAACAAGAAGTGTTTATTTCATTTTTAATGTTCGGACTCTATCGTGTTTTCTTTTTTTATGTGATACGCGATGGTGCTCACGGTTCGCGGTCGTTATGCCGACTGAGGATTTTGCCGCCGCCCGACGAATATTTTACTCCTTGGTCACTAGCGCATTATCGATGATTTCAATCTTGATAACGGAACAATGGGGTCAGGGTTCGACTTGAAACGGTGATGACGCGAAACTTTGATTTAAACTTGATGGCGAAACTTAACTTTTTTTGCAGAAAAAAAAAATAGTTTTCTTTCCAAGGTGTTGTCTGTACTTCTACCTAGGCGGCAATTTTCTGTATTACCAAAAGAAAATGTTGTCACGAAATTACTCAAATACGTGCCCCATCAAAGGGAAATTTATTTTGAAAAAGTTTCAAGCACGTGTTTGAGAAAGTTGTATTCATAAAAACGCCCAGCGTTTTATCAAATAAATGGCTTTGGCAAAACGTAGTGCAATTACAAAACGTCAGCAATTAAAATTAAAAGGTGTATTTAAATAGTTTGTATAGGTAAGTTATTTCTGTGAATATGCATGCTTTTAATCATAAGTGCTCTTAACATTAACTGTGTAAGCCACATTTATTACTTGGCAACGTAATGAAGATGTACTGGCCATTAAATTATTTTATGATAGTCTTGGACAAAGAAGAACAGACAATCTACTAATAGACACACAAGTACTTAATATTAAACGATTGTGTCCGTACAAACAAATAGATGATGCATGATGATAGTTCGTTGGTTGCCCATGCAAGAAGACAAGTAGTAGAGTCGATTCCCAGGTGAAACTGTTACAAAATTGGAACCAACCAAAACCGCATCACTTACTAGGTGGAAGACTAAAATGTTTTTTTTTAATCACGAACGACTTTGACTGAAATATTTTTTAATAAATTAAAATAAGACTGATAGACTTTCATACTCATGTCATAAAATAGTTTATTGATAAGTACTCAACTTTCTTGCACCGATTAAGTATATTACCAGCACCGAACTTCTGATTAATAGATCGCCGATGAAATAGAACGCTTCAAGCGATATAAAGTGCTTTGCTGAAGCGTAAGAAATGATGTTTACATCATGAAGGAGTGGTTTCCGAGGATGCCATAAAGTGTTGTCACCCGAGTTTGTCGTTTGTCCTACATGCAGTCGCTATAAATTATTATCTTGAATTACGGGAGTTGCAGAATCTTTTGTTGTGTAGATTTATTACTGAAAGGAGATTTTGTTTTACGTTAGATGGAATTTTTTAGAGATTATTTAAATATCAAATCTGAATATAATACAAAAGTCGTGAAGTTTCAGCGTTTGATAGTAAATTAAGCAAGTCTGACCTTAGATAAACTTGGGCAACATGTCGAATACATTTGTATCTATCATCATCTGCCAAGTCATGTCCCAACTTTTTTGAAGTCAGTGTTCATGCTCACCAGATGCACATGTTTTACATAGATTGACTGCCTACATCTGACCTCCACAAGCCAGTTGCCTGGGCAAACTTGTCACAAGAACTTCTAGTCTCTCCCGTAACGACTACCAAAAATCCTAAGATGTAAAAACTTAATGATCTTTTAAATCTCCCATTCAATATTATCTCACGGTTGTCACTGTTTATGACGTCACGCATACGTGAATAGACGTACAAAGAGGAAGGTGACGAGTTTCGTTCGTTTCAGGCCATTATCGAGGTCGTAACCTTGAGAGCTCGCCATGTCCTTCACGTGTGACATACATCTTCACGGCGCTGGACGCCTGGTAGTTGTGTTTACTTGTTTAATTTTAGGGTTTGGTAATTGAGGGTAAATTGTACGTGATAATTGGGACAATTTAAAGCTGTTATAGGTGTGTGTAATTATGTAAAAAATATTTAGTTGAATATGTTTTTAGGTAAGTGCCTAAATACAGGGTATTTACATACTTTTAATATGTGTAGAACAAGTTAATGGTTGAAATGATGGTCGAAACGGTCGAATTATAGTTAAACTATTCCAGGTGACAACATAGAAAAATAAGGAACCAAAAAAAAAACAGTTGGCAGCTGTCTATTTTCAAGGGAAAATAGTATTTTTTGTACTGACTGTGAGAATTGTCAACTGGACCATACAAAAACCGGCAGACCATACAATAAATAATACTTAAGCCATCCAGCACATTCAATATAGAACACGTTAATATTTTTAAATACCCATTGACATAGGTATTTTAGTATACTTCCTTGTTCCTACTATCGCCAGGTGAACAAAATAATAGCAGGTTATAATTTTGGCACGCGCGTCGACATGTGGGCGCGCCTTATAAATCATTTAGCTAACTGATATACCTAAGGCAGCCGAGTGAAACGGACAAACAATATGAAAGATAGTTCCGACAATATAATTGAAAATATACTGAAAATACGAATCATAGATATAAAATAAAATATTCTTAATATATACTTATTTTACTAGTTAACGAACTAGATTAGTTGGAAGCATTCAAATGACTGAAATTTTATCTCGTCAAATCTTTAGAGTGAATTTTAGACATATGTATAAGTGGTTGTAGGAATGTCAAAAAAATAGTTCTATAGCGTTTTTCACGCCTAATTATAACATATCTCTAACATCTTTTTCAGAATTTCCAAATACTTAAGGCTGAATTCATTCATCACTTATAATAAACTCAAAATGTGTATCACGTTCCAGAGTTACTTAAAAAACATTTTCACTTAATAAAAACATGTTATAACTATTAATATTTATTCAACGCTACATTATATGCGTATGAAAATTCAGGCATTCTATTTCTAGACATTCGTCTGGAGATCAAACGATATACGATTGTTATTCTGACCCCGTTTTCTCGAAGGTGTAAAGTCTGTGTTTTTATAGGTTTGTAATTAACCCTGTTTCTATGGCACACTTTGTTGACTTGGCGTCCCGTGGTGGACTACTTAGAAGGTTTCGTTTTCAAGGACAATTTTCCTCTTTTTTTTTTAATGTACTCCCCCAACCAAGAAACAGTCAATTTATTTTCGTGGAGGCATTTGTCTCCTGCTATATGGCAATATAAGTAATATCAAAGGTTCTTCAAAGCAAACAGACAAGCATGTGTTGCTGGGGAGATTGTTGCGCCACTTATTCTTCCCAGCATAAACAGGTAAAAGTGGTGAGTCAAAAGATATAAAAACTTACAAAAAGCATGAACCACCCTCTAGATAAACAGCTTAGCGATAGATCATTTTGCCCACCCTGAATTGACATTGATCTATCTTCGAAAACCGATGTTTTTTGCATACAATACCTATAACACAAATTGTATCCAAAAGCGATCGCTACTTATACATAGTATCGTTAGAAAGATATCTAAGGATACTTCTTGAGATAGTGTTATGACAAACCCCACAGAGCTGAGGAAGCCAGATAAAAACCTATCCCCAATAATATGTGTGAACAAGGGCCCTAAAAATCCATAGCCTTTCACCCTGAAGTAAAAATGTACATAAACAAATTGTTTACAATCCGTCTATGTGTAAAAATAAGCACGCACCAAGGTTTATCGACGATTTTTCATTAAATTTTCTCTCTCTGATAAATAATATGTGAACTTAGGTAGCTTTACCTTGTAGCAGTCACTTCAAGGTAAAAATAATTAGGGCTGTTCGAGTCAATATTAAACGAGACAGTTGTAAACTGCGATGAGTATTATTTGTTAGTTTTGAGGAAGTGGAATGCACCATTTAATTTACCGATGATTCTAACTTGTTACTAAACCTAAGTAACAAGTTACAAGTATACTTGGCCGCAATAGTAGTTGAAACTTTAGTAAAAGTATTTAGCCAAACTTCTACATAAGAGCCACCATAAGTCAGAATAAGCAGTTTATGTGATATCTACTTGCAATAAAATTAAATAGTCTTCTTGTTCATTATTAGTAGTCTTCTAAAAATTAATGATTAATAAACAAAATTGACGATATATAAATGGTTACACTAAAATATGTAGTTTATAACACTCCTACGAATTTACACATCTTTCTGACTTTATTTCTTCTGGTTTCTGTATAAATAATAAAAGTAGTAGAGCCTGTAAACGACCGTCAGTCAGAATAAAGCGGTAAGCGTGTTGGCGTAGATTTATGGTCCTTCGTACTGCCAACACTACGAAGAAGTGCGGTCCTTTAGGAGTATTTGGTCCTTTTATAAGGAGACAGGAAATATTTAATTAAGTCTGTAATAGAAATAAACTAGTAGTGGTCCAGTAGTTTCAGCACCAGCCCCTCAAGTTAGTATGGGGGTTCAATACGAGGTCAGGTACCTATGTCCAGTCATGGCTAACGCATGGCTAGACTTACAGTGCGAAAATTTAATGGCTGGCGATGACACATGAATCTAAAATATTCTAATTATGTTCTAAATACGATGATCATCATACCTTCCAGCATACCTTTACATCGCCAAATATGATATAGCCCTACATTTAGGTAAGCCGACGTTATCAGCAACGTCACCGCTATTCAGCTGATATGCGGAAGGGACCTAACCTTCCCCAACCGGCACATTTTCTCATCTCGCGCGGGATTTTTCCGCATTACGAGGTACCTACGCACGATAAACGGCGTAAGGGAAAAAATGTCCTTTCGTGTTTGTGGCTGCTTAATTTTGTTATACATAGGCGAAGGTATGTATTACCAGCGGTTTCTCTCGGTTTCACCTGCGTTCCGTGGGAACTACTTCCCACACATGGGTAAAGAAATAAATATGCCTGTATGGTTTTGATACAAAACAATATCCGCTTGTAATAAGTGTTAAGTTTCATCAAAAGCTATCCAGTAGTTTTAAAAGAAGAAGAAAGAAGAGCATATCAGCTTACATACAAACTTATGCGTTTAAGTATAATATTCGGTAGTGAATGATCATTTGGTACAGAATAAAATAATGTCATTAGAAACAACGATTATTTCGTAAAGCAAGATCTCTAGCCTGCATATCAATAAGCCAATCTTTCTGAAGAGCAATATAAAATGTAATTAATGAATAATTTACGCATTGCTAAAACAATTCGCTAACCTTGAGTTTAGGGCTTTTCATTTGTATTCATAAGTTTGTAATTTATTCAAAAATCTCTGTAGTAATGATCGCTGTTTTGAAATGAAGTGACAACTGCTAATGGCTTTGTGAATAATTGTTTTTTAGGGTCCCGTACCCGCGGAGAAAACGGGACCCTATTTCTAAGACTTTGCTGGACGTCTGTCACCAGGTTGTATTTCACGAACTGTGATAGGTAGATACTCGTAGTTGTATTTATCACAGATGCATTGTTGTTGCCATAACAAGAAATAACAAAAACCTTAAGAAATAAATATACATAGAAGTAGTAGTACCTAGTAGGCTTGCGTATGTTGTACTCGAGCCGAGTACATTATTTTTTGGCCGTTTTATAAATAGTGATGGAATCCTGCTCGACCCTTCACCCTAGAATCGAACTCGCACTTGGTTGATTTTTATTCCTTTGATTGTTTTACTTAAAGTTTAAGTGCTGAATATTTACTACTAATTGTGACTACTTAACTACAGCAACTTGTTTATAAGATCTATGTTTACTGATTTATTTCATCAGATATTTTGTACATAAATAGGCATTCATTAATATTTTGATTGTATTCATCAAGCTTTAGTATGATGAATTGTTTTTTTGTGATATTAATTTTATATTTCAGAAGTTCGAATTAGGGTGTTTACTAAAAGATAGTTGAAGAAAAAAAATGTATTAATGGAAATGAGAACATTATATTAATATTAAACACCTTATTAATGTCACAAATGCAAGAGTACATCTGTCGGGCTGTCGCGATTCACGGGAATAGTTCTGAAAGTATTTAGGACTCAGTAACGAGTCTGAGAATGATCATAAGCTTCTCTTTAGTGGTTCTCTCTGGGGTGGAAAGGTTGGGAACACCTAGGCTTGTTTATATTTTTCATAATATTACGGTATCTATTATTAGGAACACGTTGATCCTATTTGCCATTTACAAACTTAAATCTGTTAGTTGACACATCTGTCTCTAAATATCAGTAAATACATTCTCGTGGGCGATGTGGAACAAAGGACCACATCTCAGTATATAAGTAAGCTTTACTTAACTTCTCTAAGCACAATGACAACTATTAAATCCAAGACTTAATTGCTTTGAAGCGTGTTTTAGAGTATTTAATGAAACCTACGCAACAGAGGTGCATTAACGACGAAGGATTTATTTAAATCTTGAAACAAAAAGCATGATTAATGTTAGTTTTTGACATGAAAATATTGTATTTTGACTGTTGAAATAATGACATAATATACTACGTAAAAATCTGAGCAATAAGTATATTTATGCATTTTTAAACCCATAGGTGTTAGGTAACTCTATGGTTTTTCATTGTGAAAAGGTTTTTCTTCTACAGACTCAAAGGACCAAAACTTGTTTGGTCCTATTTCCCATATAAAGGGCTTTAGAAGCAATCCCTTGCTTCCAGAGAAAAGAGTATTGTATGTGTACCCCGCCCTTTTGTAAGGTACAAAAATAGGTCTGTATAGTGTTTGTTTTTCCTCTCTTTTGATCCTTTGTGCGAAAGGACCAACTTCTACTAAACACACACAGTTTATTCTCGTACCAATGTGTTTTTTTAGTAAGAAAACATTTTTCAGAAACCTTAAAAACTGCTTAGCAAACAAAATAATATCAAGATTTAATAGTCAGCTTTACCAATGGAATTGCAATTAGAAGAAAATTCGCAAAATCCAATGCATTTAGAAAATGTTATCTCAATAAAGCATTTACTGGAGTTATGGCCGAAGATATATTAATGCCTATTGAATAATGATAATAATCTCGAGGTGTGGGTTGATATACCTGCTGACATTTTGTGACATTACGTGACGAATGCTTAAGGGGATTACATACGCTTATCTCCCACGTAATGTGTTGTCAGCGATCTATCGATGCTGAGTAATTGCGAATAGTAAAGTCTAGCGTTTTCTTCTTAGCAAGCAATTGAAGAAGAATTTATTTTTGTGAAAACTGACTTGTAATGATATAATTTGCAAAAACAAATGTGCAATAAACAAATGATGATATCTACTAATAGAACCATTATCGACATCTGCCTGAAAATCTTAAACAACTTCCGCGATACTTAAAAATCACATTCAATTTTTATGATCATCCCAATAAAAAGCATCTGTTTCCATCGATGGAAATCCGACTTTATGCGTAAAATATTATGATTGATTTTAAAATGTGTTCGGAAGAGGTCTTTATGTGCTAGAGAGCTAGTACAATAGTTTGTTGGCACTCTATTCGAGCAGAGAGGCGCCTGGAACATCTTACACCTTGGCGCCAGCGTGGGCAAGACGAACCAAGAAGAACAAAACGACGAGCGGAGATGTCATAATGGAAAATCTCCTTAAAAAAGATACACGCTAAAA